>NW_021940813.1:2059855-2101917 GCF_001715985.3 Manacus vitellinus | reverse complement strand
AAACCCATGCTGGCTGGGTCTAATCCCTTGTCCATCCTGAAGGTGCTGTGTGACTGCACTCAGGATGATCTGCTCCATAACCCTGCCAGGCACCCTGCCAGGTCAGGCTGACAGGCCTGTAGTTGCCAGGGTCCTGCTTGCAACCTTTTTTGTGGATTGGGGTGACATTCGCCAACCTCCAATCACCTGGAACCTCCCCAGTGAGCCAGGACTGTTGGAAGATGATGGAGAGGGGTTTGGCAAGCTCTTCTGCCAGCTCCCTCATCACCCTGGGATGGATCCCATCTGGTCCCATAGATAATAATATTACATGGAAACACATCCTGTGACAGTATTTGTATTCCCATCTATACTTGCTGCTGGCTTTGGAAAGTACTGCCAAAGGTCCTGAATGTGTGCCCTTCACAATTTACACGTGTGAAAACAATTGCTCCAATGGCAACAGTGACATTTTCAAAACAATTATAAAAGAGTAAGGGTAAATGCCATCACAGCTTCTTATAAAGCACTTTCAGTTTGGATTATTTTCTTCTTCTCAAAATAAGCATTCCTAGGAGATCAAGTTTATAGGTCCTTGATTTCCAACAGCTGATCCCTCCAGCTAGAAGTGGATCTTCTGTTGGCCCAGAGCTGTGACCACCCTGGCAGGGCTGAACAGTGATGGGTCCCAGGCACAAATGTACCCAGCACTGTCCAACAAGTATGCCCTTTCCCTAAGATTTCTGGGGAGCAAAGCTACGTGGGGTGCAGTTTTTGGAGAGCAGGAGGACTGAGTGCTTCAGAAAACACCACTGTCATGCTCACTTCTTCCAAATAAAAGTTACAACAAGGAGAGCTGAGGTGATCTTCTGATGCCCACCTCTTATACGTGGGTTCAGTAGCTAGAGGAGGCATACTGAAGTGAAGGACATGGAAACAATATTTGCCCTGTCCTGAAAGAGTTCAGAGCATCACTTCCCACCTTGCAGAAGAGTGTTCCCATGCTACAACACACCTAACACACCCAGACCTGGAGTGTTTGTAGACTACTAGAGAAAATTAGTCCTTGGTTATGTTCATAGTGCTCTGACTCAGTGACTTATCAGTGACTAATTATCTGTTAAAAACAGATAGGAGAGAACATTACTTCTGCATGTTGTGCAAAACTGACTTTTAACTTAAGAATTAGATCACGTCAGACTAACAGCAAGGATGGCACCTCTGGTAGCAGCTTTTCAGAACATGACCCTGCCAGTGAAGAGGCCTCTGTCTTACTGGGTTTGAAACAGCCCGTTACCACAGCTTCCACATTGGTAAATTAAATATGAAAGCAGAGAATGTAACTGGTTTTCCAATGTACTTTACATTTCTCCTTGTCTGAACTACAGAAACTCTTGAAACTGTGACTGCCATGACTGCTTTTGTGAGTTGCTTTCAGGTCTAGCCTGATCAATCTGTATGTCCACAAGCTCTTTGCAAATAATGGTTTTTTCCCCCCTCTTTGTGGACCCCACCTAAGCTTACACGAAAGTTGAATCTTCCATCAATTGTTACAGTTTGAGAAAAAGAAATCCCTCCATGAAGACACACAATAAGTACAACAGCAGCAGATGACACCTACAGGGCCTCTGCCAGGGCATAAACCCCAATAGGAAGGAGTGTCTCTTATGTGACATTCTATCCTAATTTAGTCTCCCTATAATCCAGTCCCTCACCACCTTGTCTGTGTGCCTGTTGGTACCTGTTGTGCTTTAGTTCATGAGGTGGGGATTTGTTCCCCGGTAGTAGCATTCACAGGGATGCTGAAAAGCTCAGTACAATTTCCATAATCCACATTAGAATCTACCAATCCACTCAGCATTTATAGAATCCTAGAACCACAGAATGGTCTGGGTGGGAAGGGACCTTAAAGATCATCTCATTCCAAAGCCTTGCCATGAGCAGGGATGCCTTCCACTAGATGAGGTTGCTCAGAGCCCCATCCAACCTGGCCTTGGACATTTCCAGGGATGGGCATCCACAGCTTCTCTGGGCAATCTGTTCCAGGGCCTCACCACCCTCACAGGGAAGAATTTCTTCCTAATATCTAATCTAAACCTCCTCTCTGTTAGTTTGAAGTAATTGCCCCTTGTCCTGTCACTTCATGCTCTTGTAAATAGTCTCTTTCCATCTCTCTTGTAGATTCTCTTCAGGTACTAGAAGGCTGCAATTAGGTCACAATCAGGTCACCCCTCAGTCTTCTCTTCTCCAGGGTGAACAAACCCAATTCTCTCATCCTTTCCTCACAGGAGAAGTGCTCCATCCTTCTAATCAACTTGGTGGCTGTCCCCTGAACAATGTGAAGGCTGAAGGAATTACTCATGGCATTATTCAACCCATGCAGCTTCCAGCATGGCCATCCCCTTCCCTCAGAACATTTCATTTCCAGTTTATTCCTCCTTGTAAGTTTTAGAGACCCAAGATCAGGCACCCACGCACGAGCTACACAAGGGCACAGGCAACAGGCCCGGCAGCCTGCAGGGCTGAGGATCAGAAGTCTAAATTCTCTTTTCTCCAAAACAGAAGCATGGCTTGAAAATTCAAGAGCTCTCACAATTCAAAATCCTGCCCCCCAAGCATATTTTAGCTTCTCAGTAACACACTGATGGCCTTTTCAAGTCTTAACAGACAAAGAAGAAAAGCAAAAACTTGTAGCCATGTAAGTTGAAAAATATCCTACAAAACAGCAAACACAAAAAAAGGGTATTTTTCATGCATTTCTGGGGCATTGCTATTATACCAGTGTCAATGAGCCCAGGCAAAAATACTTTACACAACCAGTTTTGAAAGCAGCTGGTCACTAAGACATTGCAACAAGGCTACTTTAATGAATCAACCTGTTGAGTCACTCTTCACACACCAAAGCCTGCAGGCAGTCAGCATTACCAGGTTCAGCTACAATAGCTATTTTTGGGGGGTAAAATTTCGATATTTGGGGTTTGCAAAAAGTGGCTATTAGCCCACTTAATGACCTGGAATCAATGCTTTAACTTCCTCTATAGCACAAAAATGTACATTTGAAAGGGATGTAGTTTTGCACAGGATCAGAATACATGCCCTAAACACAGACTGTGGCTGATCCAGTACATGCTGCCCCATGAATCAGAGCTTTGAGAAACATCTCACACAAATCAACATTTCTTGGGGGACTGCTTGTCCTACAATAGATCTTGAAAGGTTATAGAATACTGGAGCAGCAATCTGGGTCTTTGTAAAATCACCAAGACTAAATTACCTAAAAAAAGCCATAAAAAAAGATACTAATAGTCCATGTAGGGGCGGGGTATCAGAGATCATCACCAAAATGTCAATCTCTGACACTAACCTGGGATTAGTTTTAGGATCCCACCCTGAAAAAAAAAAACACCAAAACTGCCCCACTGCTGTGTCAGTGGGGTCTCAGCAGCCTTCCACTTTCCCTGTCACTGCTTGTAGAACAGACTAGGAAAAAGAAAAAAAAGGCAAAAAGGAGGAAGTTTGCTGATGTACTTAATATTTTCATACCTGGTTACTGGACAAAATTTAAAGATGTTTGGATTAAAGGCAGCCTAAGACGACCCCAGAGCCAGCATTCTATGAACTCCATAAAGGAGCACTGTAAAGGCACAGTTCTCCATTTAAGGAAGGAGGAGATAGATAAGTATTTCTAGAGTCCCCTGGAGGCTTATTTGTGGTTAAGTCTCTGCTGCAATGATTACCAACACACACAACATACATGAGACAGCAGAAGCAACAAGCTGAAGCGCTGATTTCGTTCCTAAATTAAAATTCTCAGAGTGGGAGACTTCTGAAGCCTCTCCCAGCAGTTCATGCAGCTCTGTGAAAAGAACAGGATTTGCACACGTGTTTTTTTTTTTTTTCCTAAAACATTATTGCTACAGACAGAAGGCAAACACAGAAACATGGGGGAAGATTTTCTTTCTTACCACCACCACCACCACCACCGGGGACCACTTCTGGCACCTGGCAACACTCAGAGCAACAGGAGAATCCCCATCTCCTCCCTCCAGGGAAGTACCACTGCTTATGTTTCAAGAGATTTGCTTTCTCATTTGCCTATAAGCAAAAAAGACATTTTTCAATGAATGAAGGTAAAAAATATTTTGTTTAGAAGCAAAACACAATGCAAACAACACCCAGCTGCAAGCCCAGGTAATGAATTCTTTAACTCAAACATTTCTTACTAAAATTATGTGTCTTTTTTCTGCAGAAAAAAACCCTTCTTCCCATGTGTAATACCACACTCAGCTCCACAGGTACCAACTACTTTTGCTTTCAGGGGGTCTAACTGGCTCATATCTACGAAATTAAAAGCAAGTGTTCTCAATTTACATTAAGTAGTGAAATTGCAGCTTCTATTCAGAACGGAGTAAGGGCTTGCATACACAAGAACTAGCCTACTTTTCCCCAGCTTTACTAATCAGCATAACAAAAGGTATTTCTTTTACCTACAAATCCTGTCTTGAGAGAAGTTACTGAAAATGAAGCAGAAGCAATTATCTGCCCTCCAAACACACACTTAATCTCTGTATTTTATTAAGAGTGTTTTTTATGATCCTGAAGCAATTAAGCTAATCATTATTTAATTTTAGATTGGTGAACTGGAGATTTACTTCAGACACAAGCTCACTTTCCACATAATTTAGTCTCAGTAATTAGAGATGTACTTTACCCAGAGGTGGCTTGTTTAAAGTGTGTTATCTAATTTCACAAGCCTTCCACCATGAAAATTTCATGCAGAAATCTTCAGACTTAAAGAGGAAACCCCCCCAAAGAAACTCAGATTTACCAGACTGCAAACCTATTTTTCTTTAAAAAATAAAAAAAACGAATTGAAAAGATTCTTCAAACATCGGCCCAACAAGTTCATGTATCACAAAACCTAACAAAAAGTTGTAGAAACAACCCACCAACTCCTTTAGAAAGTCATCAGAACAAACAGTGCTCCTCTCACACAAATTGCTTCATTTATGACTTATTTTAACCAGGATGTAAAGTCTGCAGGAAAACACAAATGCCTTACTAGGATGCCCAGCAGGTACCTGCCATGGGATGGAACCAGCACTGACTCATCCAGTCATTTATAGATTTCTGTGACAGTGTCATCAGAGGAACAGAAATAAGGACCAGACCTGTAGGTTCATACTGTACATACTGACCCTGGATATCAAGCCACTGGAAAACTGCTCAACTCCAACCCATTTCAGACAAATTTGTGTAAAAACGTTGTTGAAAACAAACCGTACTAGGAAATACTGGTTAGCCCTGGTTGCTCCTGCCCACCTGTAGGTCTGTAGCCAGTTAATGGCACAGCTGGCTACCAGTCTACATGGGCTGGCACATTGCCCAAGGCCAGTTTAATGTCTAAACACATTTGCTGGTTTTTGGAACAAAGGGTATCATCTTCCCCCACAGCCATTAAAGAGAAGGAAATCAGATGACACGGGAAGCATTTGAAAAACAGACACTACTTCTCGCAACTTTTTGTCTTCAAAATTGTCCAGTAAAGCCAACACATGCAAGTGCTCAACACTCAATTAAAAGAACTCTATAAATGCAGAATAATCAGATTCATTTCAAGACTTTAGTGCCAGTACTTTTTTGAACCAACTTGACTTGACACACATAAGAAAGGCTACAGAACTCATCAACAGCACTGAAGATTTCAGCAAAGACTGACAAAGAAGCATTGGGATGTGAAGCTACAAAGAGATCGGGACAGAACAGGTTTGATGCAGGGAGTTTACTCAAAATAAATATAAGCAAGTCCCAGCTACCTGGATATTCAAAAAACACTATTTAATACTTTTCCATGAGGTATAACATTACACATGTAAACTTGGAGACCTGTAGAGGAACTGTGACAGCAAAGATCCTGCCCAAAAGAGATGGTGACAGACAGCATGGGAAGAAAAAAGCTGCAGACACCTTGGAGGTTACTAATGAAAACACAAAACCCAACAATCAGTCTTCTGGTTCATTTTTAACTGATTAACGGCTGGCATACAAAAAAAGTAATTATGGCAGATGATGACAAAGCTGGGAAGCAATTTGAGCAAGAAGGTATATTGAGTTATTAATAAAACAGGCACCATGGCCACAAAGTCTGGAGCCATAGGATTAGGATGAAAGTCACTAATATACAATACACAATCACATATATAAAATAAACTTGCCCCAGCCAGACACTGGAGGGTGATTAGTGTCTGGAGAAGGGCCTGGATGCACCAGCCCATTTCAGCACAAAATGTCTGTGAGTCACCACTGAGATGCAGCTGCAAAAAAACACACGTGCAATCCTGGGATGTATCCAGAGAAATGTGTCCAACGGAGAGTGGAAGCACAGAAAAGTACATAGAGGCACTGCTAAAATCCCATCTGGAATGCTGCATAAGAGAGGCTGCCCAATTCAAAAAGGAGGCATTAGAAACACAGGAGGCTGAAGGAGGATTTCCAGCACTGATATCACACACAGGGAGAGAGGGATGGAGGGGCATTTACAGGGAATGCAGTTGCTCCTTGTAAGGCAGCGAAGATAACCACTAGGAAGGGAAATAAACCACTTCAGACAAAAAAGGCTCCTGATATCAGAACAAACAGGTATCACCTGGCCAGGAGTAAGCTTAGGCTTGAACCTTTCAGAACAGCAAAGCTCTGGGAGCTTTGCTTTGATTACTATAAACCTACAAGCTTAAGGAGGCCCCGTTATGACACATTACCTGCTTTCTTTAGCTCCAACCATTTTTTCTGTAGCTGTCCCATCTAAACATTCATTGAAGGGTCTATAAAACTGTCACCAAGAGCAGCTGTTTCAGTTCTCAGTGCTGGTGGAGGAAGGTCATACTGTGAGTTATGGGGCTGGGGGGGAAGCTGATTTATAGGGTGAAGTACAAATGGTTACCGTAATATTCCTGCCTATCGAAAAGGCAAACAAATATTGCTTAATTTAAAATAATGTTAGCCACTTTGTTTACATTAAAATCCTCATATGTAAGTATGGCAATAAAAAGTGGGCACTAGAAAAGCTCAGCCAGTCATGAACAGTATCTCACCCTACTTCCCAATATCCCACAAGGAAGAGATCCATAAAGCTGATGAAACATATGCCAAATTGCTATTTGGAATAACCCCACTCCCTTGCCTGGAAACAGTTCTTGAACTCTGCCTTCATGGGCTGTCAAAGGGATCTTTGCCTTTTCTCTGCCTGGGTACAACGTCTCTCATGCAGACATTTTACTAAAACTGGTAAAACTGAGGTCAAAGTCCCCAGAATGAAAGAGTGCAACTGGTAGGAGAATAATTTCTGGTTTGATACTGAAGCACAGCAGTGTTATGCAAAAGAACAGGATCTGAGAGAAACTTTTAGTCCAGTGCTGTTTATTGTACTGGTGCCTGCACAAGAGGTACTTGAGCCCTAAAGAATGAGAGAGAAGATTTTCCAATTAAGAATCTCATAGTTTATATATATATATTATATATACTGTATATATATAAAGAAAGCATATATGTGTGTGTGTGTACACATATATCTATCCATCTATCTCCACAGATATAGATATAGATATATCTCCATGAACCGGACATTGCAAGTTGTATCAAATTGCTTTTCTAATGTCTCCTAAGATGGAACAAACAGTTTTAGGCAGTACAGGGAGGACAGAGTCACATTTAGGTACACACATTTTTTCCATTTCAAAAAAGTCCCCCAATTAAATATAAATGTGCATGCACTTTAACACATTTTCTCTCTTGCACAGTACTTTGCATTGAATTCAACATAACCTCCATGTTTCCATTAGCTACTCTGATACCACAGCTTTGAAAACATTCTCAGTGCTCCAACATTTAAGACATACAAGACTCAAAAGTGCACACATATAACTCTGTCTTCGGCATCATCTCAAAAGGAGAACATTTCATTCCTTTTTATCTTCCCCACCCCTTCTTTCCTTTCTCTTTCTCTTAAATAATTTATTAAAATTACTGAAAGCATTTGCTGGTCAGCTTTAATCCTCCCCATAGGAGTTATCAGTATCTTTGAATCTTCTGAGTATTTTCTTGACCCACAGCTTGTTCTCCTCTCTAAAGACCACCTTCCATATAATACCCTGATGTTGATGGATGAATGTCAGGAAAATAAGAAAAGGGGGAAAAAATAAAAAGCTTGATAATGTATTTTTAATGACAAATTACCTTTCTCTCTAGACAGTAAAACTGGTTTCATGGCATCCTTCTCTCAGTGTCTTATGGAATCATCCATCATTAACAGAATGGCTTCGAGAAATTTCTTCCTGCCACCATCCTACTACTGTGACCATCACATCTTGAGAAGGAGGGCCTCTAAAAAATAATTGCTTCCCTAAGGATAATTGGAAATGATTGACTTGAAAGTGCTTTCAGAAAAGGAAGTCTTCAGTCACAGAAGGAAAAACAGAGAGGATATCAGTAAGTTATGATGGGTATACAACGAACAATCAGAAATGTTTTTTCCTCCCTCATAATCCATAACTGAACTGTGAACCTTCTTGCCATGGCTGTGAGTAGACTGACAACTGGAATTATTAATGACATGGAAATGACAGAGCAAATACCAGTCATTGTGTTGACTGTAAATGCTTTTTTAAGACATCCACTATAAACCAGACTACTGACCTAGGTGGACAAATGACAGACAAACCCTCTCCCTTTCCAAGATGGAAATTACACTTCTGCAGCAAACAAAGCAGTTAATTTTCCATTGCAATCTGCAACCAAACCCTTCAGTTGTAAGACAGGGAACAGATAAGCAAGAATGAAGTGGGTGAATGTATCTGTGGCCTTATGACTCAAGAGAGTTCTCTTTTCACTCATCATGAGCGAGCTGGAGCACCAGCAGCCCACCAGTTACACCTAACCCTGTCCATAACCTTCTGTGGAGCCAGAGTTCTGATGGAAAAACATCCTTGACCAGGTTCAGCTGTGGCATCCTAAAACATTACTGCCCCCTCTTGTCCATCCCAGCCTTCTGCCAGGGATCACTGCTCCCATAGCCTGCACTTCAACCACTCCAATCCACAGCCCAGAGTCTCAGTTTAACTTCCTGAAGAAGGGGGGTTCTTCCCATGGCTCTTATTATTTATTGTTTATAGTCAGGAAAATGCACTAGAATTTCCCAGCTGTGAACTGCTGGGGCTGAAGCAGTTGCACATGGTCCTTCCTGCAGTGCCAGTGGCTGGTAGCACCTGGAGGAGGAGACAGTGCCCAGGATCATTGCAGCAGGACTGCTGCACAACCCCAGTCCAAGCTGAAGAGGTTGAATTATTCTTGGTTAACAGAGGCTGTAACTCTTTTGCTACTAGAGAGCAGAAATAGGACAAGTCCTCAGCAACTTTACTAACTCAAATGCCTATATAGCACTACTGTGCTGGAAAGCTTTCCTCTCACTCCAAGCTTCAAATACAGGATTTCAAATACAGGACAGGAGACCATGGCCGTGTGAAGTGATATAGGATGGGAAAGCCACAGCTGCCCTAACCAACCACAGCAGAACATCTTTGAACAAAGCTAGTAAGTGTGCCCTGTCCTGGGAAATATTATCCCAATTACAGTCCAGACAGCTAATCATTTATCTGCAGTTTCTTATAGCCTAGTTACCTCAGAGGTTTTCCCTGACTTATCCCTGATTAAAGGCCTAAATGAAAAACAGCATAAAAGAGGAAGTATAAGAGGGGAATTTGAGCAGCCTTAGGCAAGGTTTCTGTATTTCCTTGTCTTTGGGAATGCTTGGGTCTTAGCTGGGTTTATTAATGAAATTTAAATTGTGAATAAATCTTGAATGTTGATGCAAGCTCATTCATACTTCATACAAGAATTGCCTAAATTCACATCTGGGAAGACTGAAAAATGACTCAAATTATTTTTCTAAATGGCCATTACTACACACCTTTTTTTCTTTATCTTGATATATTATGCAAGTCTCTTGTATTCAGAATAATCCCAGGGATTTTTTTTTTCTTTTAAACTCTGGAATACTCTTTTGCTTAGAATAAGCCCATTATAGAAAAATTTTATGGCAATCACAGAACACAGAGCTACATAAAGGACACAGAAACAAGGAGAGGTGCTGTACTCAGCACTTAAATACTATATAGAGAGACCTGCTGTGGAGTGTGGGAAACATACAGGAATGACCTGCAGGGTAAGGGATAAGCTTAACTTCCTAGTTTCCCTTCTTCTTTCACTTTTCAAGTCTTAAAAAACAAAACAAAACGAATTCCAGCTGTAAACATCCTTCAATGATTTTTTTTTTCTGGCTGACCTTCATCACAGCATGTACCTTTCATTTCAGTGTTCCTCTGCCACCTGCATTTTGTGTCCTGCCCCAAACCCTGGGTCTGTGGGTCCCTGCATTGCCCCCCCAGGTGCCGCACAAGCTTTTCTCCTACTGCTTTGACATTTTCTTTGCTGTGCAATAGATTTATAGGTAGGTTTTAGAGCTGTAAGTCTTTAAATGGACTTTAGCCAGGAAAAAATAAAATTCCTAAACACAGTTCTTCATAATTACCCAGTAATGAGAAGCAATTGATCATTAATTTTCATGTTCTGATCTTCCACAAGCAGACTCTCCAGTTACTCCAAATTAATCATTTTCTTAGGAACTCACAAAGTTAATAGGAAGCTACCTCATGAGATTCGAGAATTGCAGTGAGTCTTTGGCAGCTTTGAATCTGTAAGGTTCCAAAATGAAAACCTGTAGGTGAAGAATTAGTCACATTAGGATTAAAGCTCCCAGCAACCCGCACATCCCAGCACGCCAGACTCTCGTCACCTCGAGCTCACCCACACGCACCCCACCCCTTCCCTGTCTACCTTAAGTCCCTTTTAGCAAGAGGCTGTCACCAGGGTCACAAGCCAAGCAAGGCCTGGCTAAAAATATTCTCCAACACTGTCCCTCAGCACTGTTGTCCACCCCGTCCTGGATATCGCTCAAGCTTTCACGTTATTTACAGAGCACCTACTGCTTCCAGTGCTGGAACCAGCCAACCCCAGGGGACAGTCACATCCCAGCACTGGGCACAAACCCCTCTGGCAGCTGTTCATAGCTGAGGGATCCTCCTCCTTAGTTATTTTACTCCCTCCCTGGTTAGACTAAACTAAACTACAGGTATCTCTGTTTATTCACTACTCTTAATTCAAATACGAATGAAATTAAAAGGATCTAGAATGGTAATCTAGTTAAGAACTTTAATGAACAGGAGTAGCATTTAAGAAATAAAATATATTATAAAGCACTCAAATTAATTAAGTTTGTTTCCTGTCCAAAATACTTAGCATTCTGCACTAAGGAAGTAAAGCCTTTTAAAGAAACCTTTAAAATTCTCAACTGCTACAGGTAAGCCCTGAACAGGCAACAGTGAAAAAAGCTGCCTTTACTATCATATCTCACTCAGCACCATAAACAAGGACAGAACAGTCAAACACACCTATATCCTGAGAAAAATAATATTATTCTTTGTTATGGATGAAGCCATTCTGCAGTGAATGAGGTGATAATTTTAAAGCATCACCTCTTCAGGATCTCAAAAAATTATAGATATGCGTACTCATACTGTAGGTATGAATACTCATACTGTAGATATGAATAATCCTCTCCAAGGAACAGTGTCTAACAATACAATAACAATAAAAAAATAAAAAATACAATCTTCAACAGAGCTAACAGTTGAGCCAGAGAAGGCCCAGTTCATCTTCTCCAGGAGAACCTGTACACTGGACTACCAAATGGTCTTTTTTCCCTTGTTTACACATGGAAAGTTTTTAAATACCATCCTCATAGCATTTTCAATTAATCAGAAATATACACGAATAATAGATTTCCAGAAGCCTGATGAAGCTTGAGCTAGTTGCAACCTAAAATAACAATGTAATTCCTAAGAGGAAGCATTATCTTTACACTGTCCTACCTCAGTCAAACATGGCAAGAGAGAGAATTTGTTTAAAAGCAGAGGGGAAAAAAAAACACAAACAAGTCAAACAGAAGAGCACGAGGCTGAGGAGACAAAAATACTTGCGATCAAAGGGTGGCACAGCATGAGTGTTTTATTAATCCTGCAGGAGCTCAGAGAACAGCCCTGCCAAGGGTCTGTCCGTGCTCCTCCCCAGGGCCAGGGCTGCTCCACCTGTAACAGGCGGAGAAAACCTCACCAGATCACTCTCACTCCTTCAGCTCCAGGGCCCCAGCTCACCCCAGCCCAGCGTGACTGAAGCAGGTGCCAGCTATTTTTATGTCTACTCTGCAATTCACATCTGACCTGTTATTAACTTCAAAGGGAGAAGCAGCCACAGCAGCACCAAGGGATGTACTCCCAGGGAAAGGGAGGCTACGGCCGAGCAGGAGGATGCAGCCATGGCCCTGAAATGGTCTGCAGGAATGGTCTGCCCCAACCATCATAAACCAGCATCTGGCTGATGCTGCACAACCTGTGAGATGCCAAAAAGGCCTGGCCCCTTCCTCTCCATGCACCACACAACCCACTCCTGACAGCGCCAGGTGGTGGGTAGCACACACTTGCTTGGGCTGATCCTGGTGTTTCTGGATACTGATGCACAGTTTGTACATAAAGGAATGTGGCACACTGAATTTATGAATTTCAAAGTTCACGTATGACAGGGCATTGAAGGAACAACCTAATCTTAAACTGATTTAAATGTGTTAACTGATTCACTCTCACACCACAGATCTCAAAGGACTATTCAGAACGGAATCAAGTGGCCAACTGTGCACGAGGGATCGTGTCCACAGCAGATCATCATCTGCAAATTGAGAATTACTCCAAAATCCATCTCTTTCCCACTACGAAAATCTCAGCTTCTAAGATTAGAGGCCTTTTGAAAGATTATTCGTTCCCTCACACTTAAAAGGATGCCAGGATTACTATGTCCTGGATTGTAACTGAAGCCATTCAGTGCAAGCAGCTTTTCTATCAAGGGACCATCTTTTCTGTGAGATCCATTATATATCTTAGGGTTTGATTGAAGTATTTAGTATCTTTTTTTTTTCCATAAACACAAGAGCTGAGCAGTCTTCTGATCTTTAAAACTGTAAATGCCCAGCTTCTACAGCTGCAGTAATTAAACCAACTTCTCATTCCATTACCCACATCAAGTCTCTTCCTCGGCATCTGCTCTATTCCCACATTGCACTCTTCAATCAAACCAAAATAAGCTATTTTCTAAGATCAGCTGACTTGTCTCTCCCTCAACATCGCAGCCAAAATGATTCTCGGCAGATATGAAGCATCTTGCTAAATACCCAAAAGGTCTCTTTTAAAGAAATAAAAAAGTAGACGTCAATGCAAGTGGTTATTTTTAGCGCCTGAGTTGTTCTATATTTATTCCTTTATGTCTATCTAAAAAAAGCACAATCTCTGATGAGACATTACCAGAAAATACATTCTACTGGGAAGTCTGCTTTATGAATCCTAGCTACTGAGCACTGCAACAGGTGGATCACACCACCCATCCAACCACACAAGTCTAATGGCATAAGTGCACACAGGAGAATGTTTCCTCAGTTTCAAAAAGGTGCTTAAAAAACCCCCTGAAACCAACAAATCAACTCTCCCAGAAAGCAAACTCCTCGGTATAATCTTTCTGTCATTCTTTTTAAATGCAGTGCTTCAGACTCATGCTTGAAAACTGCCACTTTCAGGTATTTTTAATTGCCTAACCCCCCTCAAAAACCCTCAGTATACCTTATGAGTTACCTGTAAAAACCAAAACAAACCCACAATCCCCAACTCCAGAACACATCACACTTCCACAAAGCCTCAAGTCACCAGGAGTAGCAGCAGCTCAGGTCATACAAATACTCAGGCAATAAAAGACTACTTATCTCTTATTTGTCTTTCCTCGTACCTGTCATATTCTTGCCCAGAAGGCTCCTGCCCCTTTTCCTCCAACGTGTTTACCCCAATAACCTCGTGCCTCTGATCTCATGCAAATTATCTGCAGATTAATTTTCAAGGACAGGATACAGTTAATTAAAGGTTTGGCTTATTTATGCGGAAAGAGCCGTGTCAAGGAAACTTCTAGTTGTTGTAAACTGTCATTTTAAAAGAAAGACAAAATAGTTTAAGACAGGGTCTTACATCCACAAAATTGGGAAGAAAACTTATATTTTTAATTTCCTGCTCTAGAAAGATACCTGTTATCTACCCACAGCTATTTTAGATTTTTGAACTATGCTAGATCTCTCAATGTACTCGTCCAAATGGCAGAAGTTGGGATAGGAGTGGGGAAAGATAATATGTACCTCTGTATATTAACTTGGAACTTCTCTCTCCCCTCTGACCTTGAAGGACTCTGTCTTCCTTCCAGGTATTCCCTACCTACAGACATGCCTCATCACTCAGTCATACCCTCCAAGTATTTTACCAACTGGCATTACCTACACAGTGACAGCTCTCTGATCCCAGTGCAAACAACAGATGGTGGAGGGACTCCAGAGCATGAAATCATACTCAGCACACACACTGGTATCAGATGAATATTTTTAAAACAAGCTGCTCTGAAGGCTTTTCCTTGAGCAAACCCAGCTAACTCCCCTACCTAGTTTTGAAATCTTTTTCCTCACTGATTAAAATGTTTCCCATGCAGCTGTGATTTCATTTTAGTCTTCTGTAGAAAACTGAAGACCAGAAAATATCTAGTTTGAATTCAAGAATCCTCTCCTCATAGCCACATAAAGTTCACCAAAAAAGGCAATTCTCTTACTGTTGCTCCTCCTCTACTACCAAAAAAATAGTTTCTTTATCATTGTAAAGTAACCAAAAGCAAGGCAGAAAAAGCATCCAAAACCTTAGAAAGAAATAAATCAAATTCTATATACCCCCTCTGGTTATTAAAAACAAACAATAAAACACATATACTAACCAAAATAGAGTTTGCTTAAGACATCTGTGGGACAAAAGAGCAGCACATCAAATTTATTCTTGTTTCCTAGATTAAAAGTCATTTAGTTCACATGAAAATTCTTTTTGAGACAGCCTGTCTACTTTTTGTGAACTGGATAATCCCTTTTTCAAAATGGATTAAATTCCAGAATAAGCACGTCAAGGGAAGTTTGTTCAGAAACCTGCACTGTGAATGAAATGGAGTTTGCCTCTCTGCAATCTGCCTTTTTGCTCTATTAATTAATGCCCAAATTTAGCTGTTTTATGGATTTTGTAAGTATTTGGGTGTCAAACTGACTACACACAACCTGTGCAGTGAAAGGCCAGGACACAGACAGGTAAACCCCATTTGTAAGGACAGAATTGCTCACACACACCCTGCTCTGCTCTGTGATGTGCTTCTCTGAGCAGAGCCATGCAGACACCTTGCAGATCCGAGCTGGTTCCTCAACACAGACCACAAACACAAAACTCCCAAGGACACAAACAACCCAGGGGGTCACTCCCTGCACGGCCATTCTGTAATCAAGAGCACACGAGGGACAAAAACAGCTTCTTTCAGAGGAATTAAGATTGCAACATGACCTCCTGCACCTGCCCCTACTATGAGAAGGTGGAAAAAGCAACAAGGGAAGTCCAGCAAGAGCACCCCTGAGTCCCAGCCAGAGCCAGCACCAAAGGCACCAGGGAAGCTGCAGAGTCAATTGATCTAAACCAGCACATTAATCCACAGCACCCGTCTGCTTTTGAAGGGAAAGCCCTATTGCTTCTGCAGATTGGATCACAGGACGATTTTGGTGTTCACAAAACAGATTCCCTTTGGATGAAACCAAATCAGAAGATCCACCTAAACCCCACTGGTGACACAAAGCATCCCAGACAACAGGCAGGCTGCACCTCTGCAGAGCTCTCCTGTATGCCCCAAGCAGTTGGAGTCTCTTCATCTGTCACAAATTTATGTAATACCTGGTATGCCACACACTAAACAAAGGGCTAAGTGGCACCCTTTGCACTTTTATAAGTATTGCACTTTTATATTTGATGTTAACCACCAGTAAGAGAATTGCAATCTGCTTTGTCTTCCACTGAGGCCTCTCAAAAACATCAAGGCTGATCAAAGGGGACAAAGAGGGGTTGTTGATTTGAGTGCCACCAGGAACAGAGCGTAGACACAGGCATGAAAACAAGGAGGGGGCAGGTTAAGGAGATCCAGAGCCCATCAGGAACCTCTTGCTTTTTATTCAGCAGTGTTCACACACTAATAAGTCACGGCACATAGTTTTGTTCCCCCACTCCACAACACTGATCACAGTGGTTTTCCTCTGTCATAAGTGCCCTAGATGAGAGCCATGCTGCATGTTCCAACTTCTGGAAGCAGATGTGAGAGGCTGAAATTACATCCCCAGTGTCCACAGCAGCCATCTGCGACTCACAGGGCACTGAAGGTATTTGAGTCCAGCCTTTTGTGGAGGCAGAACCAGGCAGGATGTTACACTTCAGAAAGGTCAGATATGAGGCCCTGGCCTGGAAACACCCTTCCATGGTTTGAAGTCAGCAGGACTAGCAAAGGTCTGCCCCCACTGTTTCTTTAACAGCAGTTCTGGTCCAGGCACCAGCTTGGAATCAATACTGTTCACACTGCCTGGAGATCCACAGAGGGCAAAGGCCCAGGTTACCTTGTTAACTTTATTAACTCCCACTGCTTTCTGTGTTAACTCCCACTACTTGGAGGTAAAAGGTTTGGAAGACAGCCTTGGAAACCATGACCTGACCTGCTCATCCCACATCAGCTCACCACTTGTAGTAGGAACTTGTACAAGGCCTGGGCTTCTCAAACACACGCAGGATCACTCTCGAGGAGAAAACACAATGCAGAAAGAATTGTGCCTTGCAGAATATACCACCTAAGGAGTCTTCCTGCTGTGCCTTTTGCAATCTGACATGTCTATCTTGCATTGGCCTTATCAGCCACCAGCGTGCTTGTAACAAATGTGGACAGAGCCCTTCCCAAATCTTTGTTCGCGAAGCCTAGCCATGAGATGATGATGAGGGCTTCTCAAATTCCATTCAGGGACAGTAGAGATGCCATACCATCAGGTGGCAGGAAGTCTTGACTGTGCCTCTTCACGCAGCAAAGGTCTGTGCCCACTCCTGGTCATTTCACCTATCGAGAGCAATGGCATCCGACTGGACCAAGCTCCTTCTCTGGGCCAGAGAGAGCAGCTGCAAAATTTCAGAGAAAGCTCCTTCTTCTACCTTCTTCCCCAAACAACAGGATGTCCAGAAAGGTGAGACTTTTTTTTTGGATGAGCTCCTTGAGCAGCTGATGGTGAAAACCACCCATCCCTCCTGACGCCACACTAATCTCGGGAATCAAGCAGGGATTCAGACAGCAGGTTGCACAGGTCACTCAAGTGAGCAGGAAGAGAAATAAAGTTTGTTCCCACAAGAGGCTTACACAGATAGTACTGACAAGGCAATGACATTCTAGAATCATCCCTGTGAAACAGGGAAGAGGATAATTTGACACTTCCTGGAGCAACAGTCCAAGAAGCAGAGGCTGGGGGACAGCTTTCCTTCAGAGAGCTCTGCAGCACACACAGAGGGAGGATGGCCATTCCAGGGAGTAGGATAACTCAAATGCAAAGAACATGAAGCAAACAAAGCAAGCAAAACTGGAATCTGCTTTTCTGACCTGCTCCTACTGCACTGCACACGTGGTTAAAGCAGATACAGCCAGTCATGACTCCCCTGGCAAAGGGATTCTCTCTTCTGTAGAGAAGAATCCACAGAGAAGAGCTCCAAAATCCCAGCCAGAGCCCAGCACTGGCACTGTGGGGAAGAGCTGACTTCTGCTAAAAGGCATTATGAGTATTATGTGCCATGCTGCAGTACAGTTCTGTTGCTTGGTGGTTTGTTTGTCTTAATAAACTACTGTTTCAGGTACCTGATGGGTAGGTACATTTTCAATCTTCCCTTCCCTACAATATGTACCTTTCTCACTGTGCTTACTATCACCACAGCTACCAGAAAAAAGCAGGGATTAGCATGTCTATTTGAACTACTGATAAGGACAGAAAAGCATATCATACAGTCCTTTGATTTCCAGTTTGAGCAATATCCTGAGTCTGAACATTTCACACGGGTATATTTTCTCCCTTCCTCCTCCAAACATGATATTCAAACACCCAGAGGTATTCAAACACAGAGCTGGTATTAATCAGCCTCTCAGGATCTGAATCCCATGGGCTCAGGGCAAGTTGCTGTAGAAGTCTTTCTTCTTCAGTGGCCTTTGTGCTGATTCACAAGCCACATGAAGAGCTTAAGGCAAGGGCAGGACTCCACCTTGGCAGCACCTTGCCAGGCAACGCAGCCACTGCTACTTGAAGCACTAATCCAAGTTAGACCAATGCTGCTAAAAGAAACTGAAGGGAGATGAGAAGCAATATCTTAACTGAAAGGTGGGAGAAAACCCCAAATATTTATAAATATATTAGAGACTGAAATATTTTTTTCAGCGATTTCTTGTTCTACTCCTTTTTTTCCACTGATCCTGCACTACATATACATGCTGACCTATCCTCCCAGCCACGAGCCACTGAAATCTGAGAGATACCAGATCTCACATGCACTCACATTATCACCATCTAGATGTAAATCCTCTGGTGGGCCTCAGTGTTGGCTCCCCAAGAGGGAAGAAACAGCTGCAGAACAAAAGGAATATATCTCTTTATCAGGCAGTTCACTTCTTTTTTAGGGGTTCAAGTAGTGGACAGCAGGGAACAGCCAAACTGGGAGGGGCAAGGATGGACGGAAACAAAAGAGGTCAATGTAGGAAGTGGACTAAGCAGATCTGGCAGCTGCCTGGAAAGGGGACAGAAATGGTTTTATTTCCAGATGGGAAACATCGAGGATAAATCTGAGGACCCTCAGAAACACACAGGATAAATCCTGACCAGAGCTGTACACTAATACCTAGAACCATCCATTCCTGCTCATGTTTGGACAATACTCTGAAGCCTGGGGAAAGGACTAATTTGAGCACAGCTAATCACACTGGACTGATGAATCAGCTCACCAGTGTGCATTTTCCTTAGGGAGAAAAGGGAGAATTGGCAGAGGACAGTGCTGCAGAAGACAGAAATATGAGGAAACAGCTGCTGAATTTGATGCAGGAGCAGCCCATCATGTGGATAACATTTTGGTGCAGTGTTCTTGGCCAAAATCCTTATCCCCAGCCAAACACATCCTATAGCACGTAAGGAACAAGAACATTCCCTTAGGAAACCCACAGGCTTTCTAACTATAAAATGCTGGGAGAGGAAAACCCAAGGCTTTTGGTACTGTACATGCAAGTAACAGCAAGACAGAAAACATTCTGTATCACATGGCAAACATAAAGGGAAACTCATACAGATGACACTACCCTTGAGAGGACTGCAATCATGTGCACCCAAAAGTGATGAGTTTGTCACATATCCACATCTGTATTTCACAAAACCTGTACTAGTTTAAGGATAGTTTTTGGAGCACCTTGAGGTTCACTGGCTTAAAGTCTGTACTGTTAACTTTGCTCAGTAACCTTCCATAAGATTAAATACAAAAATGAATTTGTAGTGTTTTCTATAAAGTTATTTTATAAAACCCCTAAAAAAATCCTCAGAATAAAACAAGAGTACAAAGCACCAGGTCGGGCCACTGTACCCTACATATGTTCATTTCCATAGGCAAAAACATCTCCAGGAGAGGCTGCTGCAGGTAAAGGATCCAGACACAGCAGTTCAATTTCTTCCTCCATCTGGATCAGCTGAGCACCACTGCAGCTCAACAGCCTGAGCAACCAGGCTGCACAGCCCCACACTCGCCTGCTGCAGCTTAAATACCTTAGTGATTCTCAGGATTGTGCCACCTTGCTGTCTGACAGTAGCCCCAAAATGGAAACTGCAAAGGATAAAAGAATTGCAGGAACTGGTACTGGAGCTCTCACTTGCAAAAACCTGGTGTCCTTAGAAAAAATTCCTACAACACACTGGACATCAGAGACCAGACAACAGTGAAGAGCCTACACTACAGATCTGTTAAATGAGACCCATAATAAAAGGTCCAGTTAGTTCCAGCTTTGATGACCTTTATTTCCAAGCTGCCTTAATGGAATAGAGAAACATTATGGAGCAATACTGCATTTCATATTTTTGTTCAACCAAACACTGGCTTACCACTGGACTAATAGAGTCTCCCCATCTACAACATTTTCAGTGACAGATAACAGCCCACTCCCAGGACTACTGTACTCTCCATGCAAAGGCAAAGAATCATGTAATGAAAAATTACAACTGCAAACATATGTGTGCTTCAAGGGCTTTTCACACTAAAGAATCTATTCCACCAAGCAATTTTGAGACTTCGAGGAACAGAAGTAGGTTTGTATTCCTATGCCAGACTGACTGGTCCTCTCCTTTTTCTGAAAAGTAAATAAAACCTGTTCTCAGTTCTGTCAGTACAGAGATAAGGATCTAAGTTCAGAGAACTGCAAGTAACCCGACCTTTTAATTTTTCCTAGTGCTTCATGTGTGTCCCATCAGTGGCATACAAACGTTTTACTTATTTGTTCCTTTCCTGCACAGCAGAAAAGAGCTTTCAATCTGCGTGAAAGACGATGCCTTGGGCACTCCCCACGGGCCTCTTATTTATTGTTCACTGTAACTTCTTTCTCCTGCTGGCGACTGGAGACTCATTCACCAGATTTCTGTGGTGACAGGTATAATAACAGGCAAGCAGGTATCTTCTACTGCATCTCTGGACACCTGCTCTGAAAGAGTTTTCTGTTCCTGCACACTGTTATTTGAACACGTGAACGACCTTTCCAAGGCAAGAGCCAGTTTTCCACAGAACAGAGTTGGTGTGACTGTCAAACTGAGGGGTGGTAAAAAAAGCACTCATTCTCCTCAACTATCTTCCAGCACTACCTTCATGAATTGAAAAATCAACAGCCTCCAAGGTTTATTTCCAGTCCTGCGAAATACAAGGCTTAAAGTAAATAGGACCTTACTGTTGTAGTACAAATAAAACCATTACACTCTGCCTAGCTATTAAGATTTTAATAATACAGAGACCTGTGCACGATTGCTGTTGGTTTTCTCACTGATCTTTTTCCAGGTGAGCAAAAGGATTACTTTGCCCACAAAAACCTATATAGTAACCCAGGAAAGCAATGCAGCAGCTTTTTTAATTCTAAATGCTGAGCCACTGAAAACAAAAGGAGGGCTCTATGTACACAGCTAATTCCCAGAGACTGGTGAGACTCATGACTTGGGATCACTGCTCCCTCCAAAGCCAGCCTGAAGAGCAGAACCACAATAACAGCCTTCCACTATTTGCTCAATGGCTTTCAAACCTGTCAGTCCCTCTATCCAAAAGGCATTAAAAATTAGGCATAAAAGTCTTGGGGAAATGGTGAAGAGGAAAATATGCTGGGACATATTTTCCCATCATCAGATGCTGGGACAGTCCTTAAAACAGGGGCCTGGTGTAGCTGATCCAAACAGGAGATGGGGTTGTCATGCATTCACAGCTCCACGTCCAGTTCTGCCTTCAGTAGCTCAAGGATTATGTTCACAGACTAAAAAGTGTGTGTGGAAGAGCTTCACAAACACTTTCAACCACCAGAAAACAAGTCTTCAGCAGGAGACTCAACAAGGACAGATGTTTCAAGTTTAAAGAAAAAAAAGCAACCACCCAGAACAAACCAAAAAACTTGGTCACAGTCTAACTTGCCCCATGGAAGCAAGTTTTACAGCAGATTAAACCTCAGCTGCTGAAACTAAAGCTTGGTAAACAAGAGCCATCAGCTTCTGGATGGAACTGAAAAAAAAAAACCAAAACAAAACAATTCAGGTCACAAGCCATATACTTCAGCAAAAAATCACCAGACCATGGAACAACTTGCTGAGGGCCAGGATAGTCTTCCTGACTAACCATTTCTTTAAATCAAGTTTTGAAATTTTCCTTGAAGGTAAATTACAGCTTGCATACAGATTTATGAGACATGAGGCTAGCCTTGGGATAATTCCTACACCCTGTACTTTTGGATTGTGACTCGAGAAGCCAAGGGGTAGGTGTGCAAAGGGGATGGGGAATGAAAGAGGAGAAGGAAAAGAAAGTAAGAGAAAGTACAGAAAAATATAGAGGGAAACAAAGAAACCATACTGATAATGAAGTAGAATGAGTAAAAGCAGCCTAGAAAGAGAAAGTGAAAGGGTATACAGTAATAAATTTATTTCTTTTAGTAGAACATGCATGGGAGGAAGAAAAGCAACGGAGTAAGAGAAAACAATGCTGTGCGGGAGACTGGGGCTGGAGAGGGGACATGGAAGGGCCACAAGGGAAACAACTTTGTTTGCTTGTTTTCTCAGATCACTGAGTATTTCTAAAGTGAGTTTTCCATACAAGAGAACCTGGCCCCAGTTGGCCACATGGCACTGTGACTGGTCTTGCGTTGAATAGGCAGGACACAATGCCATGACAGAAAAATGCTACACCTAAAAATGCCCCCAGTCACACTCACACTCAGCCTTACAGGTGACAAATCCTTACACTTAGTGATCCCCCGTCCCAAGTGAAATGTGAAAGCAGATGCTCTTTTAAGCTCACTGTATTCTTTTGTAAGCTGCCCTGACCAAAGCAGCTGTTGTTCATTTACTTGTTTTGAGCTCCATGACAAGGTAAAGCAGCGAAACTTTACCTGGACACCAGCTCTGTGGGGGATCAGATGTGTGCAGGTGTTGTGATCCATGCCAAAGGAAAGGAGACACCAGGACACCAGGTATAGGGACACATAAGCAAGGGACTACCTAGCCAGGCTCTTTCTACTGGCTTCTTTAAGCAACAACTACAGGATCAAGTAACAATAACCAAATTGAAAGGGTTTTGCCACATAATGGTGTAGGTTCAGAACTTTATAGTCAAGAGTAGCTGAGGTGGAAAACTATATAGGACAGATCAAAATGTACTGATTGATTCACTAGGCACAGAGGCTTTACAGCAGGCTGGTTTGTCTCGCTTACAGCTCTGTCAATGAAACCAATCAGCCTCTCTGAACACAGTAAGAAAGTTTATTTAGGGCAGCACAGCAGCCTTCTCTCACCTCTGCTAGGCATGGGATGGTGCCTCGCTGGGGAAGGTGGACAGAGGGATCAATTCCCTCACCAGATCCAAGTTTACTCCTGTCTTCGCTTTAAAAAAAAAAAAAATCACATCCAGCAAAACACACGAAGAGAAAATTCTGAGTAGATAAACACTGCATAAAAGCTTACACTTACTGCAGCCAAGCACTATCAAAGGCAGAAAATACACACGGTATCATACATGTACACGAAAAGCCATGAGTAAAAATTAACTTAGGGAAAATAAGCCTCCTAAAAGTCTTAGGGAAGTAAAAGCAGGTGGTTTTGGTACATCCTCTTTTGCTTCCAACTATATGTTTCATCCACACAGCTTCTTTACTTGAGATTTCAAAAACAAAACACACACACACAAAAAGACAAAAACCCCACAATAAACACAGACATTCAAAAACATGCTTCTCTTCCTCCATCAATCCCACAGGGTCTCTTTACAACTTGTGCAATACTACTCTGGATCAGCTCAGTGATCCTCACGCTGCATGAAGTGGTCCCAAGCAGTGTTCACTCTGGAGGTATCAGGAGGAGAGACAGAAAAAGCCCTGCTAATGTATAGATAGACTTGAATGACTCCAGAATGACTCAAGGAGAGGGGAGTAATTCTTCCTGAACACTAAAGGCAGCTGGCAATTTACTCACACCCCATGCAGAAAGACTTCTGGGTGTTCAACAGCACAGTCAAAGAGATTTATTCCTTCTCACGTGTGCCTTTCCCTGTGCTTCCAGTTGCTCTGCTCCTGGGAGCTCCATTACTTGTGTTAAAAGAGTATTCCTTTTTAATCTGCCTACTGCTTTCCAGTTTAATTTCACAGCACGGTTTTTAAAATTTTAAAATCAAAGGGAAAAAAAAAAAAAAGAAATCACAACATTTTACTGTAGGACTCTAGCACTGTCCAAGCAAGAAAGTTTTAGGTTTTTCCTTTCTCTGTATAAAATTCCTAAACACGAAGAAAGGCAAAGAAAAGAGAGATAAATGAACAGTCAAATCCTGAGAAATCAGACCTCTTATTTTTATTTAAATTTGACAGATCTGGGTCCTGCAGTAAGACTGACTGCCTTCAAGCTCCACCAAAAAGATTCAATCACATCTATGTGTCAGAACTTTGTTTTCACACCTCCTAGTCAGCCTCAGCATAAGGTTAGATTTTCTCTCATTCTTATTTCCCAGATGCCACAAGAGGCTAAAATGGAACAGTAGAGCCACCTCCTACCCTCAAAAACTAAAAAGAAGTGAGATGCCACTCTACATCAATCACATTGATTTATTTCAACATATCATAGGAAGTAAAAGCTGTCTTATTATCCTCAGAGAAAGCAAAAATTCATATGTAAAGGCACCTTTTCCTAGGCAGGTGACAGATTTAAAAAAGAATTGCTCTTTCAGGAATACAGAACCCATAAAACAATATTAATAACTAAAGGTTAAAATATTTACTGGCACATGGAAAATACAATTCCACACTGGCAGGGCATCCCAAGTGTAGCACATTCAGTGGTAAATAGATTAAGACCTCATACACACTCCAGAGGTAACATGTAAGGGCATTGTAGTGACAGGACAAGGTGCAATGGGTACAAATCAAAAGAGGGGAAATTTAGGTTAGATGTTAGGAAGAAATTCATTGCTGTGAGGGTGGTGAGACACTTGCAACAAGTTGCCCAGGGAAGTTGTGGATGCCCCAGCCTTGACAGTGTTCAAGGCCAGATTGGATGAAGCCTTAGGCAATCTGGTCTAATGGAAGGTGTCCTTGCTCACGGCATGGGGGTTGGGATTAGGTGATCTTTAAAGTTCCTCTCAACCCCTTAACATCCTATGATACTATGATTACCATTTTTCTTTAACAAGTTCCCAGTTCCGCCTTGCTCCCCAGCTCAACCATCACTTAAAAACACCAGATCCCAAACCACTTATATCAAAATGAGAAATAAGGTTGCGCAACTCTTCCTAGACAGCAGGTAACCCTGCAGCACCAGAGACCTGCAGCTGCCCGGCACAGAGGTCCATAGGAAGCATTTCTGGCTTACCCACCACAGGGAATGCTGCTCCAGGAGCAGAGGAACCACACGCTGTCCAGATGGGTCTGGGACCTTCAGGCACAGCAGAGAAGCAGCTTCTCTGACTTCACCAACACCTTCTCCTCACACATCTCAGGCTCAGTGCCCTGATGAACTGGCTGACTCCGCATTCATGCCTTCTCCTTAATCCAGGACTCTTCTACAGATGGAGCACCCCACAGTATCACCAGCACAAGACACAGCTGGTGAGATCCTGGCGTGTTTGCACACCCTGCTGCCCCCCCAGACGTGTCCAGCACACACGAGTATGTCCAAAGATTAGGAAGGCATTGCTAAAGCAGCCAGAGCACACTGGGAGGGGAGCAACGAGCACGTCCTGACCCTCACATGCAAACCACCCCTCACGTCCTTCACAGGCCCAGCCGCGATCTCACGTTGCTTAAAATATAAATAGTGTCTGGAAAAGTCACATAACCAGGGCAAAGTGCACAGGTAAAGCAAACACACAGATGCCCTCCGGACCTCTGACCGTTTTTTTTTTTTTTTTTAACAGTCACAAGGAAGGGTTTTGATTCCTCACAAGTGCATTTTGCCAAGTGCCAGACTCGGCTTTCCAACCTGGTGTCCTGCTGCACTGCCCGGCCTCGACCAGTGCTGCAGGCTCTGCTTTGCCTCCTTCCCAAGATAAATCCACCCCCCTGGAAATATTCTCAGTCCCATGGCCAGTGGTGTGCCACGCCACAAAGCAGCATTTCCTTGCAACCCTCGAACACAATTTGAAATATTTATAAAGCACAGATTATTTACCCATTACGATGCTATATCACACTGTCCTAACACTTTTTGATTTTTAATGTACATACCAGTGAATGGAATATATTTTGACCCATATACAGTGTACTGGTTGGTTTTTAGACAAAGAAAAATAGGTAAAAATAAGCAGAACACCTTCTAAAACCCAAGTTCTTAATTACAACTGCAACTAGCATTTGATGCACCCCAAAGGAAAGAATGTTTGCTGTCAGCAGTGCAATAACCTGGATTAAATATCATTTGAAGTGCTGGTCACTACAAAGACTGGCATGAGTTACTGATCTGGAGGGAAGGTTTCTAATTATTTAATTCTAGGCTTAAGGCTCTGCCTATTGCTTGACCATTAGAAACAGACAACTCTGCTCCTGCCTTTCTCTTGGACATGAGAAAAAACTAAGAGAAAAAGAATATATACTTTAAAAAAACCCTTCTCCCACTGTATCCCTTCCCTCCTGGAAAGGTATTTAAAAACATTAAATGCTTACTGAAAATACTAAACAACTGAATCTATATAGACCTACACGCAAGGAGTTTTAATAAAAACTGAATCTTAGTGACCAAGTAAACTGCACCACCTTAATATCTGAGAGCCATTCAGGCATCAAGGACAACATTCAGAGACTCCTTGAACCTTATCTGAATGTACACCATTGCAGTGACTGCTTTTCAGAGGCTGGACTTTCTCCTACTATCCACACTAATCTTTCTTTCCACAGCTCAAGATGGTTGGCATATTTTCTGTTATAAGATGTTTTGCAACTATGGCCCTTTTATCTAAGCCCAAAAACACTCTTTGTGATTGATAATGATGATAAAATAATTATAAAAAACCAGCTTAATTCAGGACACATGCGAACCTTGAAATCAAGAGGACTTAAAACATATATCTGAGAGTTTTAGTGGATAAGAGTTTTAGTGAATAACAGAAGATTGGAAAGCATAGAGGTGCAAGGAGTTTTTGCTAGGGAACAACTTTGCTCTTCACGTGACAAATATTTTTCTAAAGCTGGTAATCTCCGGAGATGTTTTCTTTTGTTTCTTTAGAACATCAGAGTTACTACAGAGCTATCACATAGTGTTACAATGTATTTATGGAAGTACTGTGCTAAAGGACAGTGGGAAGCTAGGAAAAAAAAAAAAATCTCATTATACCAATCACTACCTTACTCCTTCTGCCTTGATCACAGCAGAGATATGGTATTTCACTAAAATGGGTATGACACCATGGGCCAGGAATAGGGGAGAAACCAAGCAACCAGACACTGCACTGCTCAGCTGCCTATAAACTATTTAATGCATAATAAAAAACTTGATCCCAACAACAACAAAATTACTGAGGTTTACAGCATGTGCATTTTCACGGGTATCTGTCTTTTAAGGCAGAGTATTCACACTCCTCTGCACCAGCATTTTTGCGGTGTTCCTTTATCATAGATTACTCTGAGACCTTAATTTCAGGGTGATTTTAGAGTCTTACAGCCATGAAATTACATCTTCATGAGAGTCAAGTAATCTCAGACTGAATTCATACACTGAGCTAAGGGTGTATTTGCATATTGGCACTTGAAGGTTTTGGCTTTAAACGCACACACAGACACTGAGTCAGGGAGATGAAAAGATGACTGAGGTTTGAGGAAAAGTCTATCCCTTATGAATGCTTCCAGTTTAATGGGCAGAGAAAATCTGCTCCTTGAAATTCTCACCAACACTTATGGAAGAGATCTGGGTTTCTAAACATAGGTGCCAAGAGCCATTTTTGGATGTTTCCAAGATACATCCACAACATCCACACGGGACTGGCAGACGCCACACCAGACCATTGGGAAACTTATACCCTTTGAGAGTGGTGGCTCCAGGCCAGGAGAAACACTCTGGAGTGCCTAAAGGGACACTACATGTTCATTACATTGCCCCACTACCCTCTAAAGCATTTAATTAAAGCAGAGAAGATTACAACCAATTTTAGAACCAGCCTGGCCCCTCCACCCCATCCCCTTCCAGCCAGTTCATTTGGTGGATGGCCACATGATTTCAGCATGCAGAAAAAAAACCTGCTATCTCAATGTAAATATTTTGAATACTTTGCAGTTTGATAAATAACTGAAGAAACTTTTGAGAATAGTGACCATAAGAGGAAGAGCACATAATAACAAACCTGAGCTGCACAGAAGGCAAATAGAAGACAGCAACAGGAAAGGTCTAGGGCTTTCACAACACATCAAGGGATTTATAATGCTATTTCCCTCTATTGCTTTGTGAGACATCGTGGCAGTTTCTCTTTTTATTAAAACAAACAAAAAAAAAGAATAAAAAATCAGGTTCCAGTATGGAAAAGCATACATTATGAACTCAACCCCCCCAGTTTTTAGATATCAAAGACATTAACTATACACAGTAACTACCTGGTATGAACACTTGACACTTTTGGAAAGTGTCTGCCTGCACAGAGCCATCCTCTTCTCCAAGGCCACTGTGATTATTAATGGGAACCACCATGATATGGTGAACAAAAGTGACATAAGCATGGTTTAGACTCCAAGTACTCTGCCTTAATTTACTTGAGTGTTTTATAAGTTTACTCTGCTCAGTGGCAGGACTTCAAATTTTGAGTTCATACTGGGAATAAAATAGGTCAAAACAAAACACGTCCATGGTTGATCTACAGAAAAAAAAAAAACAAACATTAAGCCAAAAGGAAATGGTTTTGTTTCCCTTTGGGCTTTATTACTTTCCCCAATGCTTTTCTGTTAGTCAAAAGTACATTTAATACAAAATAGAAATTAGCGTTCAGGAATCTGAAATGAAACCATGTCAGAAAAGCCAATTTTTACCAATGGGGAAAGATCACTGGTAAAAATTAGTTTGAACACTTCAATTCTTCCAAATTCTATTGTGAGCAGTGCCCAGCAACTAAAACATGCCCATACAAAATGAATCAGCCTCGACTGAAATTTGATTTTTGACCGGATTACATTCTTCTTCCCGAAATAACCTCTCAACAAACAGCTAAAAAGGCTGCAGTCAAGAACTGGCCAATATAACCAGAATCTTTAGCGAGTTTGCACAGCTCCCTCCTCTCGCAGAAACTATCACTTCCAGCACAAGAACTGCAAAGCTGTCTCTGCTAAGTTAACATCTGAACAAGTTTTAACACAGGATTTCTACATAAATTATGACTGCATCCAGACCCGAGGCAGAAAAGTAGGACTCTCGAGAAAAGGAAGAGATAATGCATCTTAAAAAAATGGGCAGCAGCTCTTAAATGCCTGTGAGAGCCTCCTGCCCTCTGACATGGCAGCACAAAGTGCCTCAGTGGAGTAAAGGGGGGGGAAGAAGCAGTAGAAACAACTCCACGAGTTCCTGGTGAAGAATATAAAAAAAATTTGACAAACAGCAAATTCAAGATGTGGCAGATCCCAACAAGCAGTAAGTGAGGTCAGGAGAGATGCACTGCAGGGATCTGGAACAAGACAAGGCAACAGGGAGTCCCAAAAAGTGACAGCTTGAACAGATCAATCTCCACAGGCCCTCAACACTCCCACCCACCCACTCCTCTCTTTCGACCCAGACCACTCCCTAAACCCACTGGTTTATAGATTAAATAAAGGCAGCATCTGCCCAAATGTGGACCTGTGACATTCAGGTCTGCTGGTTGCCTACACAATGTGCTCAGGAGACAACAGCAGCTCCCACTCCACAGCAACATAACATAAATCCCAAAAAAACCAGGAATAGGTAAAAGCCATTTTCATTCCCTTCATGCTCCTCCTCTTTCCGCTCTTTTCCCCATATACATCCAGTATAAAAGAAAAATGGTTAGAGATACAAAAAGAAAACCTGGTCTAAGTCCACTGGAAGCACAGAAACGAAAAACACAAAGATTAAACATTGCTACTTCATCTGTCGTGCAGTGCAGCGTTAAACTTACCTGCTCATTACTGTAATTTGGTAACTGATTCTAAATCCTTAAAAAAGTGCCCTGACAAAACCCACAATAAGTGGGATGAAACAAGGAAGAGGAGGAGGAGGAAGAGGAGGAGGTGAACAAGAGAAAATTATACCAAAAGATCAAGATAAGTTGGAGATGCATGAATTCACCTGTCTGAGAAGATTCACCCTCTTCTAGAAACGACATGCAAGTTAAGGTCTCAAGCATAAAAACCTCAGTGAAGGAAAAAAAAATCCCTACTTTGTAACCAAGCTGTAGGTGCTTGACACTGCTGGAACTTGTTGAACACAACTGCTGTGAGACAGACACCTCAGCAGAGAGGACCTGTATCAGTGCAGTGGGGGTTTTAATTTGTGTAACAGTTATTTGCAGGTTTAGAAGCACATGGCTAATGAGGACTCACTGGCTACCTGAGGCAAACATAAGAGCAGGTAACTGGCTTTCTGCTGCTCATACCCTCTCACACGTAATTCCATCAGGTCTGTGACCTCCAAATACTACATTATCTGCAAGAGACGGAGTCTTTCAAGACAGAGGGTCCATTTACCTAACGATGACATCCAAAATGCTTCCAGTGGACAGAACCTCATCTTAACGTTGTTCTGGAATTAAGGGAGAAACATAGCAGGGCTCCTCTCTCATAAGAGCATCTGGCATTTCAAAACCCAGCACATTACAAATTCCCCCAACAGCTTTTGAGTCATTCACCAGAGGCTCAATTTATCTTAGTTCTGTTTCTCCTACCTAGGCACAGGCTCCATACTCAGTGACGGGAAGACTGAACTTCCTCGTGGCCATAAGGAGGCAAGTTGTGTCTCATTTACATGAGAGACACACACACTTGGGATGAGTTTTTCAGACACAGCTGACGACAGCTCAGCACTGCTGAGGTTACACACTGGCCATTGCTGGGGGAGAGAACTCAAGGAACAAGATGCTCCACATTTCCTTGCGTGGACTGCCTGTGTTTTACCAACACGCGAAGACCATATGTCCTGCCAAATAATTTTAGGCATACCACGCATAAAAGAAATCATTTCAGGAAGCTGGATGGTATTTCTTTTCTGTTCACACAGAGTGACAGACCATCACAGTCCATAAATTTTCTGGTACTTTGTCTCAAATACTTGCTAGCAAAGCATTTGTCAGTACAGGCAGCCAGGAACTTGACTCAGATTTTAATTCACTGCTAATCATTCTGCAGAACTACTTCAGCACCCACCAGGTTCGTGCAATGGCTGCAATACCAAAAAGGCAAGCAGGACTGTGTTGTAGAGAGAACCAGCACTTGCATTTAAATTCTGTGGGCACATACTGGCCACTGCTGAATGAGGCTTACCAGGCCTTTCAGCTTTTGTTTAGTGCCCTCCATGCATTCCTGGTAATTACAGCTTCTGGCCAGAGAGACTCTAAGGTACTTTGGCTGGTCATCAGGAATTAATTTTGTGCCACAGAAACTCACTGAGAGCCAAATGGTTGAAAAAACCAGCAAACCAAAGGCAACTAGCACCATGGTCATTCTGGTAGCTGAGTTCAGGCACCCAGTTTTGAAGCAACATCTCCAAGGCTTTGCTCTACCTTCTGCATGGAACACACATGAATTGCGAGTGAATTGTTTCACACACTCCAGGAGGAAGTTATGAAGCAGCCACTAATTGAGAGGACTTCTTGTCAGAAAAGCAAAAATACCAATATCCTTCCCAGGGTCACTCGGTCTGACACACATAATAATCAGTGCTGCCTTGTGTTGGAATTCACAGCATATGAGGCTCCTAGAGTGGAGTAGGCTCAGAGCATAAGTCTCTACCAAAATAAAACTGAGTGTCTGCAGCCAAAGGAGATTTCAAAATGTCACCTAATCCAGCTGCCCCCAATCTTTGTCAGTAAAGTTTCTTCATCACCTTTTACTTCTCCTCTTCATCATGACCACTAATTTCTTGCCCCCCACTTCCTCATATCTTTTTTATTTTTTGCACAGCAACATAAGGGATGAGCAGGGAAGACCAAAACTCACATTTTTTGGATTGCCCCTGCCCCTTGTCCACATCTCATAAAGGTACATTTCCCACCAGGGATCCTGCACTCCAGTCCCCAGTGCAGAAGCCCCAAATCCCAACTCTCTCCTGGCATCTGCCAGAATCTTTTCTTTTTTGAGTTCCTTTCAGCAACATAGATTTTACAACTCCCATCTCGCAGTGGAAAGCATTTTCCAAAGTTTTCCAGCTCTCCATTCTGCATCCTAAATCCCTAAATCCCTGTCTTCTCTACAGCAGGCACAGACAGCAGTTCCCTCCTTTCTCCTCTTGCAGCAGGCTTCCACATGTTCTCTACGTAGAACTATATTGATTCTTTAAATCTTCCTTTTGCTAATGTTTCCTAGACGTCTCTGAATTTTTTCCACTCAATTTTTCTTACAACTTTTGTCCACAGGAAAAGGTGTTTCTTAAAAAGCAATACTTCCAGGTGCATGCCACAGTCCAGCTCATGCCAAGGAAAACCATCTTGCAGGGGGTTGTGCATGTGTGTCCCCATCTGGGGAGCTTGATTTTTTTCTTTTGGGGTCAGAAAGAAGGGAAGGGTTTGGGGTTCTTGGGTTGTTTTGTTTTTTGGGTTTTTTTCAATCACCTAAGACTGACTCACATTCAGGTTTCAAACTGCTAAGTGGAAGCACTAAATTTTTTGTTATTATCAAAACAGAAATACAAGCAACTCTAGAGCTTTCTTTCCCCTTAGACGTTTTGCCACTCACTGTGTTAATGAACAGCATTAAACAAAAAACTCCAGAGCAAATACAGAGGCACAAACGAATGTAGGCAATGGTATGACCAAAAATTGAGGCAGCTGTGGTTGATTTTCTTCAAAGAGGAGGATCGAGAGTATCAGCAGACAGACTCCTCCACTCCAGACTAAACTGCAACCCCACTAGAAATGATGGTGCCAACCTTTTTTTCAGTGTTGATGCTCCTGCTGAACTGGGGAAGAGCAAAGAGCCAACTAGATGGGAAGTTAAGCAGCCAGTTTTCTCTGATCTCTAACAAAATGCTCCTACCCAGGACTACTCTGCTATTCCACTACTTCCTTTGCTGGATCAGGCAGAAACCTAAACATGGAAGAACACGGCTCCATTTCCTCTTTAGGGCCCCAGATCTCAGGAAAGTTAATGCTGACCAAGAAGAAAAGAACAGGCCTGCGGGAGAAGGAGGGCAAGGGAGGGGAAAGGAAAGCTCTAAGTTGGTTATTTTAGGTCACCCAGTAAAACCAAAGCATCTGTGTAATGCTGTAAGGTTCATATTTAGAATTAAATTCATAAGGTTCAGAAAGGGAGCTTCCAAACACCACAGCATGCTTCAGACCACTCTTAATGCTTTTTGGCCTGAACCCACCACCTTAAAAGCCAGCAATTTTTTTGTCAAGCCCACCTCTCCCACATACCTCCCTATCACAGGGCAACGATATAACAGGCATTTCTCACCAAACAGATTAAATCCACTCTTTCTTGAAGGAGAAAGGTCAAGAGGATGAGGGCACCACACTTTTAAAAAGGACATTAAAAAATAATTATGCTAAACCAATTTGTGTCAGCACAAATTAAAGAGAGACAGGAAAATGCCTGCTTTCAACTCGCTTAAATATTCAATTAAAAAAGCCATCTAGGCAAAGTCTTATTAAAATAAACCAACTACGGAAACGCTTGTTAAACCAACCTGAAACCCACGTTCTTTTTGGATGTTCCTTCATTGAGAAGGAAGTCTTCACTCTGCCATTACAAAACCAATCATGTCCTCAAAGGGTGTGCCTTCCTTCATGGCAGCAGAGAGTGGTGTGAAGAGCAACCAGTGCTGATTTCATATGTGCCACCAAGTGCAGTAAAGCTTCTGCCAGCTTCCCTTGTACAGAAACACATCCTCCTCCTTCCTCAGGCCCAGCCAGCCAAGTTATCCACAGATAACCCTCCACAGTAGTTCACAGCTTCCTCTGGGATCCGCCAAGACAGCTTTGGAATCGGTGTCAGAAGAATTAGTGCAGGTGGACGTAAAGCACAGCCTTTCCACCCGCAACGCCTTGCAGGAAAACCGAAGGTTCAGCCTCCAGACCAGACCTACCATATGGGTGCTTGACAAAACCTTGAGATCACTGCACTACTAGAAAACGTTTAAGGTTTAGGACATGAAAAAAAATTGATGAAATAAAAACAATGCCAGAAAAAAAAAAAAACACCAAACCAACAAAATAAAAGGATAATACCACTTTCTTTTGTTGCAGAGAAAAGTACAGGCTCTCTACCTGAATGAGATAAGGCTCATAGTGGGTTGCATACAGAAGGTCCTGTTATTTCAATGATGAACACTCTCTATCTGTTTTTTTTACTGTGAAATGTAACCAAGATGATGCTGTGAATGCTTCAGGACTCATCACCACTACTTTGATCAGCTCTTGTTCCCCCGTATAATGTTGCTTCTGAAAAGCCAATACATCACTTCACAGTGTACTGGAGCATGCCAGAAAAAATATAATACACAGACTAAAATGAAACCTTTCAGTGAAGCTTATTTCTTTATTGGTAAGTTGCTGGCAAAAGCTTCAAAATTTAAAAAAAAAAAAAAAAAAGACAAGTACCATCTAGAAAGCTTTGGTATAGGCACAGCTGCAGCCACAAGAGCTTGTCAGCAATATATATCTAACAGCATAAGGATACATACATATTTAATGGACATATCCTCATTCTAAGACTACATGCTCCAAAAACTTTTACCAAAAATTAAGTGACGGTCCTCAATTCGCAGCCACGGCTACAGCTGCAACAAGCAAGCTGAAGCAATGCCATTTTTAACCAAGGTTTTCATTTCAAATGCAAGGCTGAATGCCCTTCTTAGGGCTCAGCAGGACCCAGGCAGCAAACAAGCACATCTGCACCAGGCCAGAGCCAAAGTCCCATCTCACGACATGTCCCTGGCAGCAGACAGCAAATGATGGTCAGGGAAGAGCAGAGGACCACGGTAAGTGCACTGTGACCCTGCTGCTGCCTAACGTCCCAGCATCTGGGGATCTGCATCCAAGGAACTTCAAGGTAGAAGAAGTGCTTCTGCCTTCTTAAGTTCAGCTTAAGACCCACTGCTATAAGGCTGTTGGGCAATGAAGGCAAACTCTGTCCTTCCAGAGTGGGCAGAAGGAGAGGGTTCACTGAGTGTTTTCTGATGAGTATTTGGACAGAAAAGCCTGAAAGGAATCCAGCAGTGTTTGGCAGTGATAGGTCTTGTACCATCACAGAAGGACACTGGAGAAAAACACGACCGGAGAGTTAAGTCAGACAGTTCAGCTTCCATCGTCAGAAACAACTTGACTTGAGACAACAAAGCAAACTGAATTACTCAAAGTACATCCTATTTCAGATTAAGCCATCTCAGTTCTTAAAGAAAGCACACAAACATCCTTGCCACAGTATGAAATACGTCTGTTTTCAAGTAGTTGTCCTCTCCACGGGTAAGAGCGATACCAGACGCAAATTCAACGTGAAAACCATTTACGAGTTTCAGAAAAGTTAATTATGAGCAGAGACTGCTAAAAGGCATAACACTCTCCCCCTGCCATGGGCTGGCCAGGAAAGCAAAAGACAAGATTAAAAAAAAAATCAAAATTCCAAAAGCCACCTCAATCCCATGACTCCAGAGATAACATTTCACTGGAAATGGAGATGAATAAGGATCTGGAATCTGGATCAAATTCCCATTGCTACTTATACTTTTAGCTAAATGTACTTTATAGGTAAAGTAAATTAAAAATAAAAAAACCCCACACCTTGAAAGAAATAGAGGTGAGAGCCTCATGCTCCCTAGGAAGAGAGGGGTCCTGCCCTCTGTACTGTGAGTAACCCCAGGAAACAGTCTGAGGAACCAGAGATGTCACGTCTGCTGTGGCCACCAGAAGGAAAAACAACATTGCTCAGTGGGTGGTTTGGGCCACAGCCTCTTCACTGACTTCAGGAAATTAAAAGCTTTCTTTCCCTTTGGTTTCAGCCCTCTTACAATTCAAACTTGGCTGGCTATACAGTTAATAACCCAAGGGCCATAAGCACCAGAGATGTGAGAGGAGAAATTCAGCTCAGAGAGGTTGTTAGGGAGACCAAGACTTCAGAAAGGTACTTGGAACAAGGGGTCCCACAGAGAAGTACATGATTTGCAGCATAATGTTGGGTCAATCAGTCACAACTACAGCTGGGAGATGAGCACTTGCATTAGGCATTAAAGATGTGTCAAACCTACAGTCAAACCTCCTATCTCTGCTCAGATGGGAGAAAAAAGTTCACACCAAAACCTGCTGGAAGGTTTCCAGCCAGGTTAGTGGGTTTAAAAACCTACTTTTATCAAACACACTGACTGTAGTTGTGTTATTTAACAGTACATCAGCTGTTACCAAAATTTGGGTCCATAGGCAGTCTAGCCCATATCAGTACCAGGAACCTGAAGGCTGATCTAGCCAGGGAAGACTGAAAACTGATAACACTAAAGCATGATATGAATTATGTCAAGAGGAAAAACAGGCTGCTTTTGAACCAGCACACAATGCACAACATTTCCACCATCGTGTTCCCCTGAAAAGACCAAATCTGCATTTGAAGAACCGACAACTTTGAATCTTCAGGGGAAAAAAAATAAAGCGTTCTTTGCGCAGAGTCAAGCTTAGGCAAATCTTGCAGCAGTAATTACAGACACTGCCTCCCCAAGCCATCTGCTGTGGCTTTTATAACTCCTGGAAGGGCAGCAGGCAGAGCTGGTGGAGGAGAAGAGGAGACACACAAATCTCAGCAGCCAAAGCCAAGCTGCGCAGAAAAGCTGCGACACCGGTCAGACCCAAACAGGAACTTACGTCCTGGTTATCCAAACCTCCTTCAGCTGGCAGATACTGCTGGTGTTCATGTAACAGCTGGTTCTGCAGCCTTTTCAGACAAAAGGGAGTTAGGAGGTCAACCTTGAGGCAACTCATCATCCTAAGCAAGCCCAGCCTGGCATGACTCCAGTGGGAAGCATCCGACCAGGACCTCATCCCATTAATGAGCAAACTTGTGCTCTGAAGTCAGTCTGAGCAATCCAACTTTCACATTACAGACACCAGCAAGGCCAACAGCTCCACCCATCTCTCCTCCAAGAAGTGAGGCCAGTAACATGGTATGAATAATTTAGAACAAGCTAAATCCATCCTTTATCGGGACACGTAAGTTCCAGCCTGATGTTGATGACCACTTAATCTGCAAAACGTTTTTATCTGCACAGTTACAGCCAGAAGAGGCAGCAAAACACACTCACCCTAACCCTTGCTCACACAACCACATGTTTTCAGGAACAGGCCAGGCCCCAGGCACGCTGCAAAACCCACTGTCCTAGTACAGCTGGAGACAATGCCGATTAATTGTTTTGCCATCCATACAAAATTACTACAATACTCACTTCATAGGGTTGTCACAAGGATTATTTAACAGCTCTGAAGAGCTTTGAAGAAGAAATAGAGGCTATTGTTCTGAGAACCATAGAATCGGGAACAATCTCACATGAATTTTGCATGACTGTGCATGTGTGACAGTTGCAGCACCAACAGATTATTTTTCTCCACAAAAAAACCTGAAAACATTACAGTAGTTCATTTACTGTGGGCAACACTTTAGTCAAAAATGTATTTTGTTTTGCTTGTTAATATATCCTAAATAACTATCAACTTTGACTATTTAATTAATAGATTCAGGTGCTGTTTCTAGTCTCTCTTAATTAAGGGAAACATTGCATTTTTTACAAAGAACTCAGTTTAGGCTGTCAGGGCTTCTAGCACGCACACTATAATTACCTAAGTATTGCCAACACGCAAGAACAACAAGAGGGGAGAAAAAGGAACTAAAAATTTGACTGAAACCTCTTTTAATTTACAGCAAATTAGAAAGTCCATCTGCACGGAGAAGAGGTGCTACACACAGAAAGATTCGAATGTCACACTGCTTATGCCTGACCATTAAAGAAGTCTTAACATTGATGCAGAAACATTGTAAAGGCTTTTAATAGGCTTTTTTTTTTCATTAATACACAGGCATTGGATTTTAAGTGCTCTGCCATGCACTCAAATCCACCTCATCTGTATGGAAAACTTCTACCATTTCACTCCAAATGTGTAAGGAATCTTTATGCCCTTTCATTCTCATAAAGCACAGGGAGATCAACATTTGCCTCAAGTATAAGCATTTTCTTTTTTTCCTCAGCAGTCTCAAACTCCAGCAGTAATCACAATTAGGCAAAGAGGTTGTATCCAGAGCAAAGTCGATTTGGCTGAAAAAAAATACCATTTCCACTACACAAAACTTCAAATGATCTTTAAACTTTTTGGGACACAAACCACATCTTTTGTTTGGAAAGCAAACGCCACGTCATTGATACTACTGCAAGATAAATTGCAGTATTAAGACTAGTCAGCACACCAGCATTCATTCCCCATCCAAGAGGAAACAAGGTTTCTTGTCTTCTTTATTTCATCCTAGTTCTCTGCCAAGGAACCGGAACCTATGGGTGCACAAAAAATGCAGCATTGCAAGTAGCAAGTTTCACAGAGCCTAGGTCCCAAGTTCCCAATTCCTAGGGGAGGCAGCATTCCAAAATTAAGGGCCTGCTCTCCCTTCAAGTGATATGCCTTGGAACAGCAATGAGACTGGGGAGGTGTCTCAGAGATCAACAACTCCAGGAAGGTCAGTGTGCCAAGACAACACTGGACCCCTCACAAAACACAGGCATGAAACAGAAAAGTGAGTCTGATCGTCTCCTTTGCCTGTCAGTCTGGTGGGAAGCATCCTCATGTAGTCTGAGCTGTACACCATTTCAGTACAGCTTTCCTTGCCTTTTCCCTGGAAGATATCATAACCTCCACCTAGCACTTCCTCAGTTATGCAGCAGGCTAACCTGGCACAGCTGGTCCAAAAAACTGTCCCAAAACTGTTTGGGTTTTGCACAGGTTTACAGTCAGAAAAAAGGAGCCCCTGTGGCTCTCAGTCCCTTCTTACAACATTGAATACCTGTTTGGACAAGGACAAGAACTTAAGGTTCCTGCTTCCCAAGACAAATATTTCATCTACTAAACTGCACAGTTGTGCTGGTTACACAGCTAAAGATTCAGACCCAGCAGAAGGAGGAGATGCTGTGAAGGATCCAAAGGTAGTGCTCATAGATTGATATTTACAAAAAAGACCAGCATTTCTTTCATCTTTGCTATAACTTGTGTGTAACACCTCTAAGCGCTCAGCTGCTCATCACTGTCACATTTTGCATACTCCTAAATGTGTCCAGACTCAAAGGCAAAGAAAATTTTCGGTAAATCATAAGTATATACTGATTTTAGAAGCATAAATAAATAAATAAATAAATATAAATATATATATATATATATATATAAGCAAGGGTTCACTTCCTTTTTAACCATTTGAAATTTGGATCGCTGCAATTAATTAACCAATACAGGAAACAGATTATTGGCTTGGTGCACCACCAAACAAAACACTTCCTAAATTATCCTAATTTTACCTACAGGTGCCTGTGTCCTAGTGATAATCAATCCCCCAACTCAGGTGCTGACTCATACCTGAAAACCTGACCATGATCTTGCATCAGATGGCAAACTGGTTTTCATGTAACACATTTAAGAGTATGTTCATCAAACACACAACAGAAGCCTTGGGATTATTATTTAATGTTATTTAAAGTCGGTTAATACCAGAAGTAAACAAGAAATTTGGATAAAAGTGTCACATATCTCTCTATTCCCTTCCTTTTCGTTTTACTAAAAAAGATGCTAGCAATTACTTATTAATTCTAGCTCTTATTAAGAGCTACCCACAAGCAAGATCTCCCTGGTGCTATCCTGAAATGCAAGTGAAGACAGAGAATACTTATTACTGGTGGCTCAGCACCAGAAGGTAGTGAAACAGTCTGAGACACAAGGAAATTTTGAGTTCCCTTTGTTTTTTGTCATTTCTTTTGTTCTTCATCTCCTGATACTCAAGGTACCAATTGCCTAGTCACCTGGTCTTTGTTCAGGCACTGACTGTAATGAGACTATGCATGCACCAACACTCAGTATGAACATTAAAAAAAAACAACAAACCAAAAACCCACTGAAAAAAATGGCCATTTTTAGCCACTGCAGATGATAACTATGTTTTCTCATCAGTACCTTGGTCATTCCCTCCAGAATTATGGTCTCATGAGCCAGAGAAGCAAGACTGAATGCAACCTTTCTTGGTTTTTTATTGTATTTGCATAGAGTGCAGAAGCAACTTACCATAATTTATGGCTACTGTAAATTTTGTGTCGGTGAACTCATTACAGTTAACAGCAATACTTTATTCACACCGGTTCCCCACAAAATGCGAGCCTCAAATCCAATTATTCCATAATAGTTTTGTAAGTAAACAAAACACCATTTAGGATTTGAAAACAATGCATCTTTCTGCTAACAGAGGCAGAAAGGGAAAAAAACCCAACAAAACACTGAAGCTAGTACAGGACTATGCAACAATTTTATTTTGTAAGAAGATTATCACAGAGCAGAAAGCTCTAGCTCTGGCTGAGAAAAGAACATATACTCTGTGCTAGTAGAGTTCCCTGTATTTGTAAGTGGAATTTTGTTCTGTTTGTTAATGCACCTCTTCAGAGACAAAAGAAACCACACAGGGAAAAGGAAATAACATTCTTACTTCTGTCCAGCATCACCTCGACTAAAACCCATTCTGATTTCAGCTCTTTTCAAGTACAACTTGCACACTTTCAACAGAGCTATCTGCAATGCACTGTGAAAATGCACTACAAAGTTTTGATAAGTGGTCCTGCCATTTTAATCATGCTCAGCAGGGACAATCTGGTCAGGTGTTTTCCCTGTGCTTGTTGAATTCAAGCTATATTTGGAGACCAACTGTTCTCTGTCCTGCTTTCTCCAACTAAGTGTGTGCATAAGGGTGGAGAGGTGAAGGTGGGAATTAAGAGAGAAAGAGAAAATGAGACTCTCTTAAGAGTACATAAGACGGCCCTTAAAAAAGGCCAAAAAAGGTACTGACAGTAATGCACTTAATTTTAATTGTGAAGGTTCGGTAACAATAGATGTGAAAGGGAAGAAGACTAGAGTACACAGAAGGGAACCAAAAGCCAAGGTTTCTGTGAAAGTTACAGGAAAGACCAGAACACTTATGATTAAAATCCAAGGTTCAGACATGTTCACAGCACAAGGAGCTCTATAACAGCCCAGTGCTCGCTGCTGCAAAGCAAGTTCACTGCAGGTCACAACTACAACTCCATTTAACCACATCATCTCATACAATGTTGCAAGAAAATGAATGGAAACTGTACAAGTTCTACTGGTTGTAGAAACAAACTTGGAAAAAAAACAAAACAGATATACCTATCTGTGATTACACTGAACATCATCCAAACGACCTGTAGTTCAAGCAGAGTCTCAAGTGAAGAGCGTCACCACAAAAGAAACAGTGCCAAGACAAGTGGAGAGCTTTCCACTCTGCTCCCAAACATGCTTGTACATATCAGCAATTCACTGATGGCAAACATGCCACCTTGGACTCCAGCCTATTTCCCTTAGAGTGGGAGAGGGGAAAGGCCATGGAGTTTATTTTGGACTTGAAATTAATGAGATAAAATGATGAGCTAATGAGATTACTATTGCTTTGAAGAATGAGCAGCGAGATTACTGGAAACTCTGTCATATCTGCTCTCTGCCTAATCAATGAGGAAATATGAAGATTCAAAGAGGAAAAAATACTGGAGGGGAAGAATAGACAAGTGCGGCATCAAACAGGTAACACTCAGTCTCAACAAGAAATTCCCTTAGAATACAGTGCACTAAAGGCTATAAGGGGATAATCAGCATACTTATTGATTTAGATGCCTACACATTAGGTTAGCACCTTAATAAATCCATCAGCATTCTCTGAACAGAATCCAGGCATAACAGCATCCCATTTGTTGCCGTTCTCAGATCAATAGGGTTTGCTCTTCTCCATTTTGCACTCGCAAGCCGTGCACCCAGGTACAGCCCGGCTCTCCTGAAACGGGCTTTCCTTCTTTCTTTCTTTTTGTTTTAAACCACTCTCCCACTTTTCGCCGATCCATCCATCCATCC
>NW_021940813.1:1954950-2058681 GCF_001715985.3 Manacus vitellinus | reverse complement strand
CGGCCCTGCGGGGCTGGGAGGGAGCGGCCGGCCGGCCGGGAGGGGTGAGAGAAGCTCCCGTACACGGGGATGGGGGGATCTGTGCGGGAGAAAGGCGGAGATGGAGCCGCGGGGGATCGATAGCGGAAACTCTCTGTAAAGCAGGAAACGGCCACGGAACGGTGCTGATAAATGGCACGGTCCCGGGGCTGGATGGAGGGGAAGCAGTGGAGTACCAGTTTGGTCCGCTTTTCAGAGTAATTCTTGAGAGGTAGCGGTTTTGTTTGGAGTCTTATTCGTTCGCCTTACAAGGTGACAGGACTGCAGCAGCTGCGTCTGTCCCGGCCAGAGAAATTCAACATGGTGAGGCTTTTATGGGCGATAATGAGTTGGAATAGGGAGGTCTTCCTCTCCTTTTTGGATCGGCGTGATGAAGTGCCAAAGCTTGGAAGCCACAACCTTTTATTAAAAAAAAAAGTAAAATTGTAACAACATTTTAAAATATTAGTGTCTAGCGTTATCCTTCAAACACCTTACTGATGCCACTAAATAATTAGGTGTACTTTCCAAGATGGTGAATGCTTGCAGCTCTTAAAGCTTTTTATTCAAGATCACATATTCATTACTCCTGAAAGACAGTTCCTTTTATTTGGTTCTAGAATACAGATTTTGAGGAGACTAACATTAGGCAGTACAATGGAAAGACAGTGGTCATAGTGGTCTTTGAATCTTCACAATAAAGCAAATACTACCCTCAGCAGCTATGGGAGACCTACTAAAAAAGTGCATTTACCTGTTGTTTAGGTTCCACATGTCCCCCTCTTTTGCCTGTGATATGTGACGTTCAGAACATCATAACCTACTTCAGAAAAGTACACACGAGTATTATGTAAATATTTATGTTCTTTGTTTACTTGAAGTGCCAATAAATCCCTTTATTGCTTTGCTTTTACTGCCATCGCAGAACTCACTACTGTTTTCCAGTTGTAGCTGGGTTCTAGTACAAAGCAGAGATTCTGCCCTTAGGTTGGGTGCATATATTGCTTTTTCTTCCCCCTCTCTCCTCCAGCACAGCCTCTTGTTGGCAGTTCTGATCAGCCTCTAATGCTGCTCAGCCCATGCCGGATTGGCCAACCACAAAATCTTTGGCCTGTCTCCTGTGCTAGTGTAGCTTTGTACTGGGCTGCCATAAATTCCAGCAGCCTCCATGGCTTCCTGGAGAACATCACAGGTGATTTCAGTCCCTCACATAGCTCAGAATGGAGACAGGAAAAGGCAATTTAGCCTTCCTCTGAGGGTCCTGGTGCTGAGCCTCCTGTTTGTCTTCATTTTCCACCTGGGCAGCACACAGGTGTTTGCAGCTCATTTCTTTCTGCACCTTCTGGATTTGCACAAGGATCCACATAGAGTAGAGCTTCCATTTTTCATCTGTGTGCACTTTAGTGTGCCTCACAAGTCCTCCTCCTAATAAGAAATAGCTTATTCAAGGGAACGATCTAATAGAAGTAGCTTATGGAAGTTTGGTTGCAGAAATAGAGCATGACATCATTTCTTCAGTCAGAAGAATATTCAGATTGTATCACTAACAGAAGGAAAGTTAAGCTTGCCTGACTTGTTTCTGCTTTACCCAAATTTTAGCAAAATATTTAGCAAAATATAAATTCCCTATATTATTTTATACTGGCAGCTCTACTTTGCATTGCTTGCAGAGTTCAGTGAGAGTGTTGTGCATATAAGTCAAATGACCAAAACTAAAATCTGGAAAGATGGTGCATTCACAAGGTATTTTAGCATGAGAAAGTTAAAGAACAAAAAGAGAAAGAAAAGGAAGAACATTTTAACTTTAGAAATAAAAATTGTGAATATACAGGAACAGCATGAAAAAAAATCCCAAAGGTAGCACTATAAAGTTTGCCAAGAAATTAATTTCCACTGTCCTGCTCAGTTGTGTTCTGACATCTTCTGGCAAATGGCATCTTCTCTTTCTCAGGACTTAGGAGAGCTCTGTGAAGTTCTGGTCATTACCTCTAGGGTAAAACTGAGAACAGCTCTGCTGATATTTATCCATTATCATCCCCAGGCTTAAAATTAGCTCTTCCACAGAAGCAATATTTACCATATTCATGAAGCAAGATTTCAAATAAAGCACTACTAACCTCTTCTATTGAGCAAAATCCACTTAACACATCAAAGCAGTTGAAATCTATTTCAGAGCATCACAACTGTAGGTTCTGCTGGAAAGGAAAGTCTCTTGCATTGATCTTCACTCGTCAATTACTCTGAATATGTGAATATAATTTGGAGAAGCAGTTTTTCTCTCCACCTGAAGAGACTCTCTTAGTGTTTGAAATGCACCCACTTTGTACCCATCTCATCTGCTATAGTCCCTCCTTCCCCAAATCTCATTCTGGTTTCTCAAACTGTCTGTTAGAAATCACTGGAGAATGTTTCCACATTAGTTTTCAATACTGAGCTGTGTCTAAGTCATTCATGTTCAACACCCCAACGCAAAGGCAGCTCCTCTTTGTTTCCTGTCAACCACAACGAAGCCCCAATTAACTTCTGGAGTGAGCAGAATCCAGGCAACAATTCGCATGTTGGGACAGCAGGTCCTGCACGAGCTGCTGGAAGGTCAAGGAGACCTGAAGCTGACACTGCCCAGGTCTCACCACCCCTTGAAAATTCAGGGGTGCTCTGGCAAGTGCAGATACACAGCCTTGGTCACATATGTGAAAGCACGACATAGCAACAGCACTGTTATTTTTCTAGTGCTGACACATCCTGTCCTAAATTTAAGCTCTAATTAATCTGAGGTCTTAACAGAAAACCACATGCTGACACAATGCATTAGTGTGCACGCGATACAAAAGACGCAGAAAGCCAGAATTCATCTCCCGAAGTGGTTAATGCTTTAAATCCAACCCAACTGAATATCCGCTTAGCTCACCAAATGTTCGGCATCGCCTCACGATCATCACTGCACTATTCTCTGCTTTGCTGTGTTCTCAGTAGTGTTGTGCTGTTGATAATGACAAGTGAACAGAAACCTGTACCACGAACACCAGTTGTCTGAAAATTAATTGCTGTTAGAGCTGAAATTTCTTAATGCATGAAACTGGTTTTTTTTTTTCCCCTTTGGGAAAGTGTAGCCGCCTTTCATTTGGTCGGTTTTGAGTTACACAAGCATTAAAAAAAAAAGTCCCTACCACCATAATTACAAACACTTCCAGTATGGTAGAAGAAATGACTAGAAACAAAGAAGCTGCAAGCTAAAAATACATATATAGCAGGCATTTCAGAAGGGACTGCTGATTTGGAGTGCCTGTGTACACTTCAAGGGCCCAGCTTTTCAAAAGCTGTTGAGTTTGTATAAACAGTTCACTTCCAGATGCCTCCATTATATATATGCTTGTTATTTTTTCTCTCTCCTCTCAGAGTTAGTGTTGGCTCAATTAGGAATGAACTGAAAAAGTCTGAGAGACAGAGTTGCTTATGAGACTGGGACACAGGAATTCCTGTTTTAGGAATGCCAGATGATTTTAGCCAGAGGTGACATCCTTAGATTTTCATCTCCATGTGCATACTTGGAAAAACTCCAGGCAACTAAGTGAAATTTAAGCAGAAAACTTAGGCACTACTGTGAGTTGGGAGGTATGGAAAGCAGCCTAAATTCCTCTTGTGCACTTTAGATGTCTAAGTGCTTAACTGCCATTGTGGTGGGAAATGGACTTTAAATCATATTAAATCCAAATGTAGTTTATTTTGGATTTTCCTGATGCCTTGTACATTTTTTTGAATGAACACTTAATGAAACCACATATTGCCAGGAACAGATAAGCATGTAAAGCTTGTGCTTTACACATCTGTACCTCTCAAAAGGGTGAAGGAGTTTAAATAAATAAATAAAAAGAAATGCAACATTATGCTGTTTTATTGGGCAGAATTGAGGAAAATCGGTTTTGTCCCTCTTCCACCGGAAAATTAATTCTACTTCTTTACAGAAGAGTCTTCCAACACAAAAATCACATGATGCTGGGAAATAGGTCATGTTGCTCAGCAAAGAACAAAACCTCGCACAACACGAACGCACAACACACATTTTGCTGTAACTAAAGATCCTCACACTTCCTCTCAAAATTGCATTTGTTATCTTTGGACGCCCTGAGGTGAATTTTAGTTCTGTTCTTCTCACAAGGCACTTGGAGCTGAACCACACACTCTTGATTTATACTGAAATTGCATATTTTTCCCTGTAGCGTAAGGGCTGTATTTTGTATATCTTTTAAAGGAAAAAAAGTACCCATTAATGTTAGTGGGAGTTTTTCTGTACAAGGAAAGCAGAATCACTGTCCTATATATAACCAAATCTGAAGAAATGCTGGATAAACACTAATTTGGTTTAACCCCTCTTAGCAGTTTGTATTCACCCCCTCTCTTAGCAGTTTATTTTCAGAAGCCCGAGCAAGACTTGCTGTCCTTGCCAGGCCTGTTTCCCACTGATAGCTCAGGCAGCCCAGTGAGTGTAAACATCTCTACTGTCCATTTTGAGGGTCAGATGAAGTGAATCCAGTACATGCTGTGTTGTGTGGCTGCAGACGTGTAGGTCTGGAAGGGACCCTGGAGATCCTTTAGCCCAGTGCTCATTTATCTGGTCCAAAGGCTACATAACCAGGTAAAATTAAGGGATCTTGTAGTGCACCCACAGTGGTTTTCATTTACAAAGAGAAAACCTTAGGTTCAGCTTTGATTATCTCTGTACTTGGCTTCCTTTAATGAACTGATTTTCTTGCTTGCATATATGGAAGGATGCATCTGATCCTGAGTTTTAGTGTCCTGTTCCATCAACTGCCTTCTGACAGATTTTGAGTAGTGCACAGTACCCAGACCACAGCGTGAAAAAGACTGAGTTCACCTTTAGAGGACATCTATACAAAGAAGTAGGATGGAATAATCATGGCTAGGCTTTGTGAACGAAGATTTAGGAAGGCTCTATCCACGTTTGTTACAAAGGATGGGATAACAAAACCCTACTAAACACATATGATCAAGGAAACAGAATCACAGAATCATAGAATATGCTGAATTGGAAGGGATCCATCAAGATCATTGAGCCCAACTCCTGGCCCTGCACAGGACCCCCCAAGAATCCCAGCATGTGCCTGAGAGCATTGTCCAAACACTTTTTGAACTCTGCCGAAGCTGAGTTTACCGGGGATTCTTAATTCTGCATTTCCTGATAGTCACTATAGACGTAGGAAACTGATTTGACATTATTTGAATCTTTAAAGTAATTCTGGGAGCTTAGTCAATTGATTTTCCTTTGCATTGCTGGAGTGGTGGATGTGGGCCAAGACGTGAATGCAAATGAGATTCCTCAGCTTCAGGAATGCATTAGGAGAGCTTCCCTGTCCACTGCTGCTCTCTGTGTCTAGCAGCACTCACACACCGCTCACTTTTGCTGTGTATATAGTGGTGGTCAGCACTGCAGGCAGTGCCTCTGGATTTACAACTGGATGTTGACAAACCTACGTACCTGTTCCGTGTGCTTCTCCACCAAAAACCTGCCCACTCAGCCGCTGCTGCTGGTTTTGGCCAGAGCTGCTGGCAGGCTGCCTCGTTATGTATAAACATGTAAACCACTAAAAGATAAAAGACTGTAGTGTGCCAGGTCCCTAATATAGATGAAAACTTGATTTCTTACCTCTGCGTGGAAGAAGTTGCTTTTTCCTGGCTTTGGAAGCATTTGCAGTTCAGTGAGCTGCTATTACATGAAAAGGGGATGTGCTTTCCTACTGTGCTTTTGATACACTTAAAAATGCTTTTCTGGAGTAACCCATAGCTTTGCCAGCCTGAAACTCAATAAACATGTTATTAAAAGGACAAAGATTTAGTGGTAGTGCAGTCTGTGCCATATATCTCTGTTGATTTATTAATATATGAATGAGGCCAGAGATGATTGTCCAATATTATCTGTCATCATCATATACAATCCCTGATTTATGGAGCTGACTCCTTGGTTTCTCAGGTGTGGTTTGGTGATGCTAGTGGAGTCAGACTGGCATTATGTCAATACACCCAAGAGGAAAACCAGACCTTATTTGTGCCATCAGTTAATGTCATAGGCTAAAGGTATTAGATAAGCCCCCAAACTCAGGTGGGAACTAGTATGCAGGTTGTGGCAACATTTCTGCTAGTCAGGCTTATTTTTGTATGGTTTTATAGTCTTTTTGTGTTAATCTTACACATGAGTAATTTTCCCAAGACCATGAAATGAAAACTGAATGTCACACTGTCTGTTTGGTCTGTACATCTGTTACTGATGTCTGGTTTTCATAATACCAGTGAATTTCTGTGCAGATTAGAATACATACCATATTTTATTGCAGATTTCATTGTAATTGTCACATTTCTGAGGCTAAGTGGAGAAGAAAAAGGAGCCAGTGGACATCCCTCCCCACAAGAGCATGAAAGGAATCTATAATTCACACAGCCTTAGAAACCCCACAGCTGATGTATTGCTGCTTCAAAATCCACATTCACAAAACACAAGTTCTGAGAAACGCCAGTTCCACAGCCATGTTACAACCTGGATTTGCCAGAGATGGAAATGATAGCAGGGTACAGCAGATTTGGTGTCATCAGCAGTGCTTTAGCATATCTGCAGTTGGGAGGAAATGTTTGGATGCATTTGTGTCAGAAGAGAAAAGCAGCAATTACTGATGGGGAGTCTCTGAGGCAGATCCAAGTGCATCAGCATATGAAGCAGACTGTCTCTGCTCTCAGCTGAAAAAAAAAACAACAAACCAGCAAAAACCATATTTGAAAGAACCAGGAATTAATGAAGTGTTTGCAAGTGTATGACACAGTAATCGAATGCCCAAGTAAAGGAATCTGCTGCAAAGGAAATCCACAGCAGGTGCTTCCCAGGTTTCAGTTGGGAGACTGGGGCTGCAAAACCCTGTTATCATTGTACTTGCTCCCATATATTCACTGAGAATGAAGAGATCATTATAGCAAACTAGGTGTGGGTCTGTTAGTCTGCAGTTTAGATTAGGAAGTGCTCCTTAACGCAAACATTTTCTGGTTAGAAGTAGGATATCCATTAATCCAAGTGCAAAAACTGTGACTGACTTCACAGTGAGACTTACACTGCTATGAGATCATATATAGAAGTCAGTATTTAGAGGATTCATGGAAGAAACACTTCCCATTGTAAACCAGAGGCTGAATCTGAGGAACTACTAACCACCCTTGTCAAGACGGGGAGGGAAAAAGTACATGCTGATAACTTGTTTATAAAATACTTGCTATAAATAATCTATTGGTAAAGGCATAATTAATATTTCAGAGCTCAACCCAAGCAAATCCAAAGCAACACAGAGGCAATAGATTTTGAGTAGAGCAGCATCATGGCTAAGAGTTGACTTCCCTAGTAACATGTCAATCACTGTGTGAGAAAGGACAGGCAGAAGGGAACAGGAGGCCAGCTGAAACCATCCCAGGAAATCGCTCTGCATTACAAACTGAATCAAATCAAAGGGATTAGTGGGTATGTGCAGATCTTCCAGAAGACCTCTGTTTATTAACACTCTGGAAGGGATGCTGGAAGTTGTAGCTTTGACGTGGCATTTTGATATTTGCCAGGAGATACTAATAAGGGCACTGCAAGAAGCAAAAGACATTTCTCTTCTGTAGCACATCTGCAAGGCACACAGTCTAAGAGCAGAGACCTTTTTTGTACAGCGCTTTTTATAAGTCAGGATCCATCAAATTATCACTTGAAGAATGGAGAAGATTTCTAGCAAGAAGCTGCATGACAAATATCACTGTCCAACACCTCAATCCTTCTGCACTGGCCTCACCAAAGACCTCTAAAAGGAAACTAAGCTCCTGAAACCACCAGATTTCAGAGATACACACAAATGTACCATTTCATGTGTTCTCCAGGATAAGGGGCCAAATTAACCATCACTAAGGGCACAGAAGCCTTGTATGGTGCCTTGGATTCAGCAGTGCTGTACTGCACTGGAGTACTGGAATTTGTTTTTCTGAAACACAGTCCTGGGCAAGACAATAACAATATTAATACTATAAAGAACAATATTAATATTATAAAGAACAATATCAATAATATAAATAATAATACCATTAATATCACCATAATCAACAACAACAACAATAATAATGCATATTCCCCAATGGCTTTTGGGATGAGACACAGCTTGTACATGTTCCTGCAGGCAGTACAGCCTCGGGAGTCCTGGTATTTACAGATTTTTTGCAGGCTTGGATATCATGGGGCTTCCCACCAGAAACTGTGGGATTCCCATGTCACAGTGAGAAGTGCAGTGGCTGGTGCCCCTGTGCAATTCCAGACACTTGCCTGTGCCAAATGAGGATGCAGGTAGAGCCAGGGGATAGGGATTAACCCCAGACACTAATTCCCACACAACAGCTACCAGCACTCAGTGCCCCCTGAATGGGTGCTTGGAAGTGAGAAACTGGAGACAGCTCTGAAGTGTGTGCACTAATTAATTTCAATTAAGATCTGGAGGGGAAGAAAAATGACAATATTGCTTGAATTATGCATCTTGTATCGCACCAGTGCCTTGCAGTGTACATTATGGGCATTCATCAAGAAAGAGTAATATGCCATTTCTTTATGGTGCATTTAAACAATGAATGTCGGTACTTGTATTGTAAATTTCTCTTTTAACTGTATCTGTGTCAAGTTTTAGCATTCTTGCACCAAATCCATTTGTCACTGATGGGAGGAGGTCACCAAAAATGCATTAACTACTGACTGATAGACTGCAATAAAGAGAATGTGGTTATATCTGAAACAAGCCTAAAAATATAGATGTCTTCAACAAAGCATCTTTCGAATTTGCTGCCTTCAGTGACACCAAGAGCTGAAATTCCCAAATTTGTCTCACTGACTGTATGACCCTTAAAAAGTAAAGAAGCCTTGTACTCTGATTTTGCTGCTATTGCATTGCCATCTCAAAATCATTTCATAAAAAGTTAGTATCATCAAAACATGAAGCAGAAAAAAAGAACCACATGCAAAATATTAAACCAACAGCTGTTCAGTACTAGAATAAGTGTAGTTGAAAGATTTTCTTATCAAGTGACTGAACAAAGTCTTGGCAAATTCTTAAAATATGAAGTCCAATTATTTGAGCAATTAGAATATCTGAAAAATACTTTCTGAAGTTTTTAATTTAGAGGAAAGAAGTGGGTAATCTTTCCTTGTCTAATAGTTGAAATGAAGACAGGTACCAGAGAAGGTTATACAGCAAATAAATCAAGAATATGAAATATTGACTTCCCACATATTTTTTTTGTTCTTTATCAAAAGTGCTTGGTACAAATTAGTAGCAAATTAAACTTCATTTTTTTACTGACATTATATCACTCAGTTCATTAGGAATGAAAAATGAAGTATTTGGATAAAGGTATGCTAAAATAGGTAATTATTTTAGTAAATATATACACAGATCCTGTTTGCAAGAAAGATGTATGACATAGTGTATAATTATACATGATTACAAAATGACCTGTTTCAGTAGTTTTAATGCAATAATAATCAACTTCTCCAAATGAAAATAGCAAAAAGATGAAAGACAAAAAAAAAAAAAAGCTTGAGATTGATTACATAAATCAGTGAATATCCAACTATGCCTTAAATCACGATTGCAGTGACTGTGGATTCAAAATTTGAATTCAAAATTATAATTTCCAATCCATGAAAAACTTTTGCCTAAAAGAAGGGGCTTTTTTTCTCATACAGAGTTTGACACATGAATATTCCTAGCAGCACAGCTTTTAAAAAGCTGCCTGGTGAAATGTAAAGATAGGATACAGGCACGTGTATCAACCCATCCTTTATCAACCTGCTTCTCTTGCATGGTGTGCAGACCAGTTTTCTACCTGTGGGACTAACTGCTGAAAGTATGGCAAAGGCAGAGAGCAGAAACTAATATTCTGATTTTCTTTTTTTGTTTTACAATCAGCAAGATATTGCCTCCTTACAATATATTCCATCCACCAGGCAGTTTATAGAACAAGTACTGAGGATTAGAGTGTTTAATAAGACAGTCTGAACATGGGTTTTTGGAAAAAAAAACTGTAGAAGTTGCCATTTCCAACTGGGAGACAGCTCATTAGGAGGAATGAGACTGGCTCAAATTATGCCAAGAGGGAGAAACAAGAAGGTAAAAAGATCCCAAGGCAGTCTGTTATGAGTATGGGTTATTTACCTTGCTCTAAATTTAAGACATATTTAAGAAAGGCGAAGTTTTCAGCAACTCTTTGGAGACTTTAAAAATAAATCTACTGTGCTTTCTGTAATTTTTCCTTGGTTTTAATTGCTCAGGACTCCTGGGTTCTGCTGTGAATTAAATTAAATCAGTGAATGATGCACACAAACATCTTGATGTTTATTTACCTATCTCTGAGCTTGGTTAGAGGTAGGTAGTCTTTCCAGGTTTTAGTGGGTGTTAATTATTTGATTATAAAATACAGTGCGGCATCTGTGCCTGAAAAAAAAAAAAATGTCTCCTGTGCCTTTTGAGTGGCTTTAAAGTAAATTCTCCCATGTCTCCCCAGTGTGGCAAGCTCACTAGTTAAATAGAAAGGCAATCCTAAATTCACTCAAGGATGTTCAGTGTACTGATGCATTTCTAGCTGCTGATAACTGGCTTGTGTCACCCAGCAGTGTGGGTACAGACAGACCTTGTTTGTTGGGAAGGGGGGGTACAGACACCTTTTCACAGTGGATATCTGCATGGAGGTGTTTTTTGCTCAAACCTGGTCCTTTTGAGCCCGGTTCAACACCTGTTAAAGAAATAAGAACCTTGGCACTGACCACAGTTAGGAGGTGCAGCAGGCTGGGCTGTCTGGGGTTTGGGTTGTTGGATAGGTTTTCAAAGCTTCACCAGCAATGTTGGACTATCAAATGCTGTACCTGGGAAGAGGATTTCTTGCCACCAGCATGGGATGACACAGAAGAGAGAAGTTTTAAATGCTTTTTTTAAATGCTTTTAAATGTCACCAACATAAGAGGAAATATCTGTAACCTTGATTTAAAGGTTTTTTTATGCCCACTGTCTGAAGATCATAAGCATTTATGATCATAATAGATAGATACACACAACTATTCCCTTTCCAGCATTAAAGCTTATAGCTGCTGCTTGCAAAACCTGCCATTCAAAGTAGGATGAAATTATTAAGTCAAGGGTTTAAGGGCAGCTTCTCTCAGGAAAAAAAAACAACAAAACCAAACCAAAACAAAACCCAGCAACGCAGCCAAACATACTGCAGAAAACCAGAAACAATTAAGACAGGTCTTGAGAAAGATTAGTTCAGTGTAATTGCCTTGTCAGAAAGAGGAAGGGAGCATCATGTTCATGTTGTTTCCTCTTCCCCTAAATCAAGAAATAGAATTAAGTGAGACTGATGCAATCAGGGCTCTGATTTGGCTGTGATGGTGCAGCTGTGTCAGTGGCAGCTGGAATCTCTGCTGTGCACATGGCCGTGACACAGCACAGGCCATGCAGGAGGCAGCTCCAAGGAGCTCTGTATTACAGCTATCTCCAGAGAAAATACCTCAGTTTTCCCTCTTGTCCTCCTGTATTTCTTCTCCATTTTGTATACACTAAACACTTTCCACGGCAGTGTTACATTCTGCAATAGATCAGAAAAGATGCAAAAATATTTACAGTAAGTGCACACAGTATATGGCAGTTTTTTCACCAGTTGCCTGAATTCACCCACTAGTTAAAATAAAGTCCATATTAAATGGAAGGGCAATTTCTAAGCATCAATGTCCTCCCAGATTCAAAGCAGAGAAGATCAAGTCATGGAGAAAAGAAGGCAGGGAGGTGGCCCTGGCAACCAAGGGGACAAGATGATGTTTTGTGTGGTGGGGGTGGCCAGGGGCCCATAAGCTGTGGGAAGATGGGGAATTCTGCAGAGCCAGAAGTCATTATTAGGAATCAAGTAATAACTGATGGGACATTTAATCAAAAAGAGGGGAGGGTGGTATGGGATAAAACTATTGGTGATTGCTTAATGGAGACCTTGAGATAATCAAGTCAGCTTTCAAAACAGCAATCTGACTACCCAAGAAAGGCCATATGTGTTGCAAAGTTCACTCTATGAATAAGGAAACCAACTTCCTGCCCAAAACAAACACAGGGACCACAGAAGTCCAGCTCTTCTTCTACTGGGGCTGAGCCTCGTGGTGCAACTCAGATCACACAGACCATTAACTTGTGCAGGTGCACACCAGCATGAGCATCACAGCCTCACATGACACTCAGGAAATGTCAGGACTTCTGAGGAATTTGGAGGCTGCTGAATGAAAGTAGTTTCTGAATTAGGAACAGGAGCATAGACAGCCACAAGCTCTGGAAGTGATGCACAGCTGGCAAGTGTGATGTGGACTGAGGGATTCAGTTTTGATGCTCCAGCTTGTATGTAGGCAGAAACCAGTGCAGAAGGAGAACCTGTCCCCAAAGAAAGTAAATCTAACTGAATTGTTCAGGAGGGCAACATGGTAACAACTAATGGCAAAGAAGAACCACCATATGAGCATCAGTTTAGCAAAAAATCATATCTGAAGAGGAACTTAAGGCGCCAAAGATATGACAAGAAGAATGTCTATTTTCCTGTACAGCAGCACTTGATGACTGGGTAATTAATGAGGTTTGGGATTTCTTAAGCAGCTCAGCCTGTTTAGCTTAATAAGGAGTGAGTGATAATTATATGATAGGCTGTAATTATCGATCTACATGGGAACAGAAATCTGATAAGCGAGAGCCCTTCCATCTACCAAACAGAAGAGTCCAGTTGTATAGCTGAAATGTGAGGATAAATAACCATTACCAAGCTGTACTAATGTTGCATTTCCCATTTCTGGCAATCTATTAGAAAGCTGTAGCCATAGGTATGACAAATTTCCTACTTTTGACAATCTTAAAATTGAAAAAAAACCAAAAGCTATGTTTGGTTGTTTTGTTGGGTTTTTGTTTTTTGGTTGGTTGGTTGGTTGGGGGGGGGTTGTTGTTGTTTTGCTTTTGGGGTTTTTTAATTGAGGTTTTCCCCCAAAAAACGTGTTTCCAACAAGATTTTTGGGAAGGTGGATTGTGTTATAGAGATGCTCACCCTACATAGTCAAAACTCCATGTGGTTTCTAATTTGCAAATCCCTATTTTGTGCAAACTCACCTTTTCAAGGTGCTTAGCAGGGGGTGTCACAGGTTAAAGGAGTACATTTTTGTGGGAACTGCTTGTCAAAATATTGGCATCCCCTTACTAGGGCATCCTCATTAAATCCTCCCTTTGAAATCCCAAATGTGTGTGAGAAAAGCCCAGAGCTATGCAGAGCACCACTGGTAAAACTATAATGTTCTGGAGAGATTTTTCTCAAGTATACCTAACCAGAAAGAAACTTAAGTCATTCAAAAGACATAGGGAAGTATCTGCAGCTGAAATTACCTGTCACATCCATCAAATCTTGGATGTAAGCCTGGTACTTTACACTAAGCAAGAATTGCTTCCAGATTTCCACCAGCCACGAATTGACAGTCTGGGCTAAACAGACCATGATGTGAGTACCAAGAGAATGGATGAAATTTGACAAAGGGTGAAGAGAATTCTAAAAGCCCACATCTGGTGGTTTAGAAAAAGAAGAAATGTTTCAGCAAAGTCTGGCCAGTAGCTTAATCCAGTCCCAGGATAAGTGAACACATCTCTAGCCTCCAGTAGTGAGTAATGTGGATGATGCATTCACACAGCAAGATGTATTAATAGCAATGGACTGGTCACACAAAGTGTGAACCTATTTGGGATCTGCCTTAATTTTTAAAAAAATCAGCAGAGATCCAATAAAAGGAGAAGTTTTCTGCCCCTATTCTTCCTCTCCATTCAAAGCACGTAGAAGCACACTGCTACCTGGAGGCCAAGGGGTGTGGACAAATATGTTTGGCCATCCCTGGCATGTGAAGTGTATCTCCACATGCAGAGTCAGAGAATCATAGAATGGTTTGGGTTGGAAGATCATCCAGTTTCAACCTCTTGCCGTGGGCAGGGACACCTTCCACTAGCCCAGGTTGCTCAGAGCTCCATCCAACCCAGCCTTGAATGCTTCCAGGGATGGGGCAGTCACAGCTTCTCTGGGCAGCCTGTGCCAGGGCCTCACCACCCTCACAGGGAAGAATTTTTTCCTAATATTTAATCTAAATCTACTCTTTTTCAGTCTAACCCCCCCCCCCTTGTCCTGTCACTCCATGCCCTTGTAAATAGTCTCTCTCCATCTTTCTTGTGGACTCCTTTCCCGGTAGGACTACAAATGCATGGAGAGCACTCCTTGGGTTATTTCTACACCTTATTTTTGCAGCTTTTAAGAACAGAAGCAGAGTTTGGCCCTCTTCTTAATATCATTTCGGTCAAAAGCAAATTGCTCTCAGGTTTTTTTTTGGGAAAGGGATTTCACATCTGAATTTTAGGGATACTCAGATTGAAATCTCAGATTGAAGTCACTTGCCATGAGATTTGCTTCCAGGCTTGAAGCACTATTGATCGTACATCAAGGTTTAAAATCAAATTGAATGCATTGATTTGCTCCCAGGGAAATTGTACACAAAAGAGGAAGCTGTTTCTCCAAATGAGCCTCATAGAATGCAAAAAAAAAAAAAGAAAAAGAAAAAAGGAGGAAACAAAACAACATGAATACCCATTGCTTAATAAAAACTCTTCCTATCTAACAATGTCTTTGTCTCTTTGGAGAGAGTGATTTTTAGCTTTGATTGTGAAAAACACCAGTGGAACAGCTCTCATGAGCCACAGCATGCAAGCAGCAGTGCTAAAAACATCACTAGGATTTTGCTATGGGACAGTAGTGAAGCTGCTGTTGAGTCACCTAGGAAGATAAAAACTACAAATTCAGACAAAAATGTGATGGCAGTCAGATTTCGAGAAGGAACATTTCTACCCATTGTATCAGACTAAAGCTCATTTTCTACCCTAGTGAAGTCTCATGTATTTTGGGATATTTTCTTACCCAATCTTTTTTCTCATCTCCTAGGACTGTAACAAACCAATCACCTTACAGCATTATACAACAGCCAAGGAGAGAACAGGGAATGAGACACTTCTACCAGCTCCGTTTGCAGAACTCACATTAATCAAAACCAAGCACTGTGGTACTTCTAAGCAGCCCTGACTGCTGACCCCTGGAGCTTTAACTTGTCATTTAAACAGTGGGGTTACTGCTTGTGTAAGCAATCATGTCTGAGCTCTCTGTAATTTGAGGGGGAAAAAAAAGTTAAGTCAAACTCCCCTTGTATTTCCTTTATTCTGTTTCAATTAGAAATGCTGTGATTCCCAGGGTGAGAGCCTGTGGAGCAATACTGTATTTGCTTTTCATTCAGCAGAATTAATAGGTGATCTACAGCAATCCATGGTGGTGAGGGCAAGTTTCTCTCTGCTCACTGCTCCAAACCTTCCCCCAGGCACCAACCCTGGAGCAGAACGTGGTTTCTGAGCCCCTAAAGCAATGCTGCTGTTAGGGTAGGAGCACTACTTCCCTAGGGACATGGGAACCACTGCCCCAGCTGCCACAACACCCCTGCTGGAAGGAGCTCTGGTGGGAAAGGGGTCAGCTGGAGAGGGTTCCCACTGTAGGCAAGGGACAGAGACTTGTTTGGAGGAGGCCTCGGTAGAAGAATGTGAATTTGGGAGCTGAGCATATAGATAAAGAGAAATTAATCAATGAACACACTGGGGGTAGCTGGAGAATCATAGAACAGTTTGGGCTGGAAGGGGCCTTTAAAGGTTAACTGGTCCAAACCCTCAGAAGGGGCGTTCAAAGTGGACACAGAGGAACAGGTGAGTGAGGTGGGATGTCACAGCTGTGACATAATTAAAGGTATTTACACACACATGGACTGTGTGTACAAGCAGCCAAAGCCCTTGGCATTTATCCCCCTTCTGTCCCAGCTCCTTTGGGCTGTGCCCTCAGCTGGGGCAATGCAGCACACCCAAGCAGAAGCCAATTAAACTTCCTTCTGTACACCAGCAGAGACTCTTCTTTTTAGCTTTAGAAAGCCGCTCTCCAGGGACTAAATTGAACTTCAATCTACAATTGAGCAGCACTATGGGGGCTCTGCTCTCGACTGGAGTACCTGGGAATTACTGCAACGTAAACAATAATTTCATAATATTCGTGTGAGCCTGTTGTTGGATTGCAGAGTCACACATCACAGTTTAACATTCCTGGCATAAGGTTGCTTATGCATAGTCTTGCAGAGGGTTTAACTGGGAGGGCTAGATAGCTGTGAAGGGGTTGCTCTGACATTTCCTCTGAAGATAATATGGGTTGCACTGTCTACACCCCAGTAGATCCACATGGAGGGCTCTGCTTTGAAATTGGCTTTTCTTCAAGGCTCTCCAGAGAATTCCCTTGCTTTGCTTTTCAAATATGGACACAAGAGAAAAGGAAACATGTATATAAAATATTTCACTGTTGTAGGTCTAGTTTTTCTTTTATTTTGCTATAACTGTATACTATTTTCCTCCTTTGTAAAGTGGCTTAAAATACACAGGTTTAAAAGGGCGGAGAACATGTATTTTTATTTAGTCTAACTAGTTACTGCAGAAAGCTGATGATCTGGATACATTTCTCAGGTGCAGCCTTGACTTCACAGCAGTCAGTAATAACTCTACACTGACTTTGTGGAGCTGATTGAAAGGAAAACAATTCAAAATATCTAAAGTGTGATATTGTTGGTGTTTTCTCTTTTCCAGAGATATTACCTCAACACAACCTCTATCAAGCAAAAAATATAAGCAAACCTTGGCTTAACTTTTGGTTTTATGCTCAAAGGTCACAAGTCTTGGTTTTGTTTAAGCTGCACATGGACCTACTTCTAAAAAAGTGGACTCTTCCCACAAGCACATCTGGTGTCTTATCTCTGATGTCCAGGAAACAAGCCTCCCCTCAGTCACACTGCTGTGTTAAGAAGGAGGTTTTGTAATATACTGACAGTAAAAATCATACGTGACTTTGTTAGTTAAAAATTAGATCTTGCACTGAGTCTACAAATAAAATGTCCCAAGAAGGTAGCACAGGTCATCTCCATGCCAAGAGACACCAAAGGACTTCTGAAACCAGAGGACTCCAGAGGGCACCGATGTTTTCCAACTGCAAAGCTGATGGATGTCAGGATTATGTACATTGACCTTTTCCCTACCTGCAATGACGACTTCCTGTTGTTACCCATCTCTGCGTTGCAGATATTCCCAAATTTGAGTAACAAACTGGGAAATCATGATGAACTGCAAGGACTGCAGAAGTAATTAGCAAGATTCTATTTCCACACTTTGCCGGTTTTGCATTGAAGTCATTTCGCATTAAAGTAATTTCTGTGGCAGGTTAATTGCTTTTTGCTTTTTCTAATGAGTTAGTTCCACTAGCTTGGTTAATTATACATGCACATTCTGAATTCTGCTTCTTATTTACAGAAAAGATAAGATAACTCCATAAATGTGCAGCATAATTTCGTGGTGAGTTACGGGTGGTGGAGGCCACCACAGGAATTTCATTAGCCTCAACTCAAAAGCAGTGGCAGTAATTGCTGTAAGGCTACAAAGATTGAGAAGGGTGTCACAAAAACACAAGAATGGCAATAAGAAATGTAAATATTTTTGATACCTGCAGACCAGATGATCTCCGCAGGCAATGTATCGTGTCATACACGTTTGTAATATTTCTTGGCTGCAAGAAACTTCAGGCTACAGAAAACCTGACTGTAACACTCAGCAGGTCTCTCATGTCCAAAACTGCAGCATTAATTTGTAATGCTTAATAGTGAAAAAATAACTCATTGAAGAAAATGAGTATCAACAGCGGAAACATTTGAATGGAGGCTGGGTAACAACCCACAGTGACACTCACAGTCCTTGCAGGAAGAACCTGCCTGTTTGCCATGTTAAAAGTATGTGAATGCCTCCTTTCCTAAGTATTCTGGGGAGTACAAAGTCTCCTGCTGCCCATGTCCTGCGCTGAATATAAAGGTGGTCATATCACCTTCACCATCTTTGACAGGGGGAGTCAACCTTCCTCTGGCTGTCAGTGAACAATTCCTGCCTCACAAGCAAAGAGGATTCCAGTTCCCTCTCATCTTGACCTTCCCTGCAGCCACCAAGCAGAAGTGTTTCTTCATGGAGCATGTAGAGCTCCAATCATGGAGACACTCGTGAAAAGGAGCTTTGGCAACACCAATCCAACAGCCCCTGGAGAAGGTAGAAGTGCCTTCAGCACAGAGGAGGCAACTCTGTTTCTTTCTGTCCCAGCAAGAAGAGCAGCAGAGAGAAGGGGTGTCCAGAGAACAAAGCTGAGGAATGCAGGGACTTTGTTCACAGGCACCAGGGCTTTGACTCTGCCTAGGCACATCTCCTCTGAGGAGCCAAAAGGAAAGTAAAAAAGCCCACAGGATATATGCTTTGCTGACTCATCAGTTGAAAAGGGCACCGAGAGCTGAACAGCTAAGAAGACAGTGGAAAGCAGAGCAGGGAAGAAATTAATATAATTTGTGCTCTTTAGAAATGCCAGAATCTCATCACTCCCTTCTTGTGAAAGTGTGTTAGTGGTAGTTCTATAGCCACACTGTCCTGCACAAGCCCTGACAAATCAATCTCTTTTTCCTAATATAGCAAGTCTCCTAAGAAAGATGAAAATGCAGTAACTTCTATGCAGCTCCAAACCTGCCATCCTACTGCAAGCAAGACAAGCATTACACTCCAAGAGCTAGAATGGTGCCTTCACACATGTAGACAAACCTTAGAAATGTTAGAGACCAAATACCTCAATTTTGCTGTGCCTCTGAGTCATAATTGTTAATGAGGTACTGGCTGTGTAGCTGCAGCTCCCTGAGCTGACATTAAGGAAAATAAACACTTCTCTGTGAGAAGCAGAGCTGAAAAAGCTTGCTTTTCTATGGTCTTGCATCCTACAACTCTGCACTTCATACAATATCCCCTTCAACCTTCTTTATGTGTCCTGCAATTCACCCTTTTCCTGTAATTTCTCCAGCCCCCCCTCACATCTACTCATTCCTGCATCCCGTGGATGTGCACATCCTGCCTCCAGCCTCTTCCCACATACTAAGTCAGAGGTGGTTTGTGTTGTGGCCAGTCCCAATCCACCCTGCTTGGGCAGGATGCACCTGCCAACTGGCTGTTCCACAGGTCAAACAAAACCAGTGACTGCCAGCACAGACTGCAGCCTTTCCCAGAGGAGGACACACGTGGGAACTTCAGTATCTCCGTGTCTCCATCTCATCTCTCAAATTTGGATGAAACTGGTCCATTTTGGGGGAGGAGTGACACAATGCAATCTCATGGTCTTTAGGAGATGAGAAAGCACAAGAGGTTTTGCAGTTATGGAGATACAACTGCAATGCCAAAGCCCAAGCTCACATGACATTATGTAGCCAATCTTTCTGGCCTTCTTTCTCCTGTCTGCTTTAAAGTTTTAGTGTCCATACCAAAACTGCCAGACCCCTGAGGCTTTGGTTGCCCAGTAAATAGCAGAAGTGCTTTAAGCTGGCTCAGCACTCCCCAGTAGAGCTGCCCTCATCTCTCTCTTGTGATGTCTGTCCTCTTGTAACAGCCCCTCAGGCAGGGCTGAGTCAAGCATCCTCACAGTCCTGTGAGGGACAGAAACTGGAAGCTGATCTGACTGCAGGAAAATAAAAAAAAAAATAAAAAAAAGAAAGGAAGAAAAGAAAGAGAAAAGGCAAAATGGGGTAGGCACAGGAGCAAGAGAGTTCATGGCAGCACCACCACTAAGGAGCCTTCGTCAGATATGCCCTGAATGTAGGCAGGGGCTTAACCCTCAGACTCAGGGAGGCAAAAGCCAGCCTAATGCTGGCACTGGTCAATTCCTCCAAATAAGAAGGGAAAATGAAGGTGTCTCTGAGCTGCAAGCACCCCTGCACTGCTACAAGCCCCTTAGCTGTGAGAGGCAGGGGGCAAAGGAGCCCTGTTCAGAAGCAGCTGGCAGAGCCCATCTGCCCCTTCCACGTAAAACTACAGCAAAGCTCTTTCTGACAAAGGCAATGACACAACAACACATCTCAGCCACTGAAAAGATATGAAAATTCATCACTTTAGCTGTCCTGTTGCAAACCCTGTACTATCCCTTAGGGGAGAAAAAAGGCAGCTGCATTCCTGCCTGTTTTCAAAGGCTATTTCCCCCAAGGAGCTTGTGCACAAAGGCAGACAAACAAGCACAAGATGCTGCAGAGCCTTCATCAGCATTGTGCTGTGTCCAAGATAATAAGCTTGACTGAGAGACTGAGCTTGACCTCAGACTCATCACTACAGCTCAGGGCACGAGCAAACTCACCTCACACTATCTCCAGAAAGGCTGTGTGGGCACACTTGGGGAGCTTGATTTACAGAGCCACTGCAATCACTGATTAAAATTGAGGTGATTCCCCTTGACCCGGTGAAAAAAAATCAACCAGTGAACCATCAAAACACACAAACAAAAAAAGAAAAGCAAAAAAATGCCCAGGGACTTCTTAAAACATCTGCTGGGAGGTGGTAGGAAAGCCAAATATATATTAGTACATCTGCCACGAAGCAAAAGTTACTCCTTTGTAACAGAAATAAGGCTGGTCAGAATGAAGCATGAATGGAAATGTTGTTTTGAAATCACCAGGAAAAAAACCTGGTGAAACAAGGGTTAAAAGAGCAGCCTCTGCCAGTACCCAAGGACAAACTGACAGCTGTGATACACTAGTGAAGGTGTTTATGCCAAGATCAGGTCTGTGCTCAGATAAAACCACAGCTGGGATGATTCCTTGACAACAGATCCCACATGAGGAAGGCAAGAAGATTACAGGATGTTGCATGGGCCATTCATCCTGGTGGCACCTCCAAGAACCCACAAATGTGGAAGCACAGACAAAGCACAGTAGATTTTGCTAACAATCACGAAGGATAAACTAAGCAAAATTCTGAGGCAAAAGGGTGATACCACAACTGCTGGCTTCTAACAGGTATAAAAGGCCCATCCAAACCCAATTTGCATCACCAGTGGAGTCTGTGTCTGTTATTCTCCATGCTACACACGTGGTCCTTGGCCAGACTGCTTGAGCACATGGATCTGCCTCCCTCTGCACGACTGTAAACAGGCTGTGAGTGTAGAGGGTAAAATCTGGCCAAGAATCAGTCTGAGTGAAATCACTTTTGTTTAGTATAAAATCCCTTAAATTTTAACAATTTCAAATCCCTTAAATTTAAAAAAATCAAACCAAACCAAAACAAAAAAACAGTGAGATCCTCCAGTCCTCACTTTGAGGTCTGCTGCTCTAGTTTACTGCACCTGGAAGCGTAAAGACAAACAAATAAAAAGGTTCATAACTCTGAGAGACAGTCTATTCACCAGCTAGTCCTGTCACTTGTAGTTTTATTTTCTCCTAAAAGACTGCACTTACCAGCTGATTTTTTTTATTTGCACTTTATCTATAACTGCAGTAGCTGAATAGGTGGAAAGGGTTTAAAGGTTGGCAGCTTTCCAAGTCCATCTCTCTAATCTCCCAGGTTTTCTCTTTCTCTTCCTTCTGCTGCTTTATTGGAATGGGTGTTCCACGTCCCCTATTCTTCTCCTTGACCTCAGCTATAGACCACTGTGCTTGGGAATTGTCACAGCCATGAGGTAAGTGATCCTTTTCTACCAAGCATTTCCCATTCCTGCCTTCATCTGGTGATGGCAGCAAAAAAAAAAAAAAAAAAAAATGGCAAGAAGCCAGAATTCTACCAAGACGTCTGAAGCATCAGGCTGTGACCTGTCAAACCCCTCTGAAAACTTCCTTTCAAAACAAGCACTTCCTGCAGAGTCTCTTCTTATGTTCAGTGCCTACTCTGTTTTGACCTGATTCTTCCTAATGCTTAATGTCAACTCCAATATCCCAATACCTCCATGTTATATATGACATAAACACCATTTATGGGATTATCAGTCATTTTCCTCCACTTAATAGGTGCAAAGTAATGCCAGATTCAGTGGCTCTTCCCTGTTCTTCAGGAAGTTGAGGTTCAGAGCCATTAGAGAGACAACTACCATCTTGCTGGGCATCTTCCCATATTTTAATGCAAGGCACGAAAGCGCCTTTATCATGTTAAAGCAGAGCCATGGCATAGCTGGAGCAGGATGAAGGCATTTAGCAGAGCTCAGAAATGATTGAAACTGTCACCAAAAAACAGGAAAAAAACTCTCCAACCAGTTTGTTAGGATAGAAAGCCAACATTGCTTTATCCATCATGCTGGGTACATGGGGTGTCTCTCTACATAATATGCACACCCATCAGCCTAACAGAGCAGGTTATAGGCATGAAACTAATACATATGCACTACATTTCTATTATATATTTATTAATTTCCTGAATACATGCATTTATGCTGATTTTTTTGTAGACTTATTTGGCTGTGGTTCTGGATCTTCTAATGAATCTTTTCTCCTTGAGAATATCTCAAATATGTGGTCAGGTCATGATGCACTTCTCTTATCATTCTTTGTTCTCCTGCACTCTATCTTTATTGTCAAAACTAAGACATCTGGTAGTACATATTAATCTCTGACACAGGTAAATAAGGAAGCACTAACTTGCACAAGACTTATTAGTCACAGATGTAGGGAGTTAACACAAAGCCACATTAATCTCTGGCAATTGTACCAAGCATTGTAAGGTACAAAACTGAGCATTAACCGCAGATACAGGAATCAAACACTATTGTGCTAAAGCTAAAAGAATTTTCCAACATCTTCCCCTACTGCTGCATAGACTCTTTTTAGAGAAATATAACTTATTCAGAAGCCTAAGAAAGTGGGAGATCTCCCTATCTCCCCACCCTGGACCCACTGTGCCCTGCCCAGCTGCTCACTGGAGTGACCCACAGCTCCCAGGGTTCTTCACAGCTCTGCCCCTCTCCCCTCCTCCCTTAGGATGATCCAGAATGAACTACATCTCTCCTCTCTCTGAGAGAACTGCTCTGTCTCCCTGTTCTTCCCCATCCTCTTGAAGACGTCCACGACCAGCCTGAGACCCTGCACAGTTTCTGCCCTATCTGTAAACTTAAGATAAGGGTTCCTCTTGTTGCCCAGTGAGGATCTGAGCCAAAAACTAGGCAGAAAATCACCTATGCCAATCCTTATTTGTGTTCCTGCTGGGGGATTTGAAGCTTTATATCTGTGCTGCAGCTTCTTGTAAATAAAAATATTAAGAGCAGGGAAAAAGCCTCCCGATGTGATCCCACGTTTTTTCCCAGACTTGCTTTGGTGGCTGTGTAGGATTGAACCCATCAATGTCCCTTCTTTACCTACTGGTAAGAAGAGACAAATAATAAATCATCTGCTTGGTTTTCAACCAGCATGAGCTTGCAGAAATGTGAGCAGTCTGGTTAGGGAAAAGGCTGGGTGAGTGCAAACTTACAGTCCACAGTAGTCAGCAAAAAGAATTGGTTTATGGCTTTACTTGCCAGAGGCTTTGTAGAAGCAAGTTCTGGCTTTGAAAATTCCTGTCCCTGCTCAGTGGAAGTGGAATATTTCTACCACAATAATGATAGGCTTTCCCCCCAAAAATGGCAACTTTCATATTTAATCTAAAATATTTTTATATGTGTGAAGTACATAACTTCAGAAGGAAATGTTGATATGTATTATCAAGAAAGGGTACAGCCAGGGTTCAACTTGGCCAAGGTGTTAAAGCTAATGCCTCCACAAGCTGAAGGCAGTTCTACCTATTTTTATCTGAACCTGTGTAAATTATGGAACACCTCAGCTATACAATAAAGTTCTCATAATCCATATTATCACTTTGGACCATGCAGTCATCTGTGGTAGCTACTGTGCTTCTGGCTAAACTGAGCTCTTTTTCCCTCACGTGTTATTCATGCTGTATGGAAGGAAGGAAAAAAAAAAATCTTTGGCTTCTCTGGCAATTTTCAGAAGGTGAGAACTTCTCTAAGCCATGAAAGACAGAATCATCTTTTCAACACTCACATTTCTGGAAAAATAGCATGGATATATTATTTCTTGCAACTGTTTTATACCATGTGTTAGCAAACCCACACAAAAGGAACCTGCTTATTCAGAATATCAGAGGCACAATGTGGGCTTGCTGATACAATGAGAGACGTGTCTTCTGTGTCTGGGGGGTTGTTTTTTGTTTCATTTTTTTCTTTAACTGCCAAGAAACATTTGGATGCTAAATGGGAGAAGTCTGGACAGAATGTTTTCTGCAGCTGAGTTGTTGATAGCTTTGCTATTTCAGAAATCACAGCTGATCTGCAGAAAATCTATACAGCAGAGGATAAGTGACTTTAAAGAGCCAGAACACAAACATGCTCTGCCTCACTCCTCTCCATGTGCTGCATAGAGCAACAGAATATCCCACACTAATTTGCAATCCAAATCAGTTTTCTCTCACTGGAGACTCATAGTGGTGTTGCCCAATATATTTTAATTAAAAGGCTTCTTCACCCTCTGGGAAAAAAACCCCCACAAAACATAAAACCAACTACAAACAAACAAACTCCAAACCAACAACAACAAAACAAAACAGCAAAAAACCAAACAAGCACCTGGACAGGATTCTTTCATTTCCAGCCTGTTTCCTTTTTCCTCACTTTTTTCCACTTACTGAAACACATTGGTGCGTGCATGTTTTATTTCACTTAAAAATAAGCCCAACCCTTTCAATCTTGACATGTTTTAACACCAAGCAGTAGCCTTGTCTGAGACCACTGATTTATACAATTTGGCCATTTCACAGTTTGGACATGAAGACTATTAAAATATTGCTCAGAAAGAATCTCTGCAAGCCACATAAACTTCTCTGAAGAAAATGAGTACTTGGCTGCCACAGCTCTCATCACCATCAGAGGAAACTCTGCTTTGCCTTTGCCTTGAGGTGGAATGTTCAGAGTTTGTGTGTAATTTCTTCACCTACCTCAGACACCACTGTTCCCAACATTTCTTGGAAATAAGCATGCCGAGCAACTTCTAGTTTGCTTTCATCTGAGAAATTACAGTCTTCTGCTCCCATTCCCCCTAGTCACCCTGATTTATTCTTTTTTTGTGTACCTCACTGGTTCTGCTAAAAACAGAAGCAAAATATTAGTTTCATTTTGGTGACAAACTGGCTGTATTTATTTCCATCCTGCCTTCACCACGTGACAGCCCCACTTCTTCACCTTCCTGATGCCAGAATTTTTTAATATTGCTTTTGCTGGACTTTGTTTGGCTGGTTTGTTGTTTGCTCGGGGTTTTTTACTATTTCTATCAACATCTTTTGCAAAATCTATCTCACCTTGATTCTTGGCAATTTTCACTTTCTTCCTGCATTTCAATAATCTCAAGTCATCAGTCTTTATGTCTCTTTACTCTTAATGTTTGTCCTGGGCTCCTATTCTCTCCTGATTACCTCGGCCTTTTCCCAAACATCCTTCCTCCTTTTATTGGATCCAAAGTCCACGTTGTCATTTAATAAAAGATGCAAAAAACTTTCAAATCTCACTCTGCAATTAAGCTTTCAAGCACATCACAACAGCCAGCTTCACAAAGGTTGGCCCTTTTAAATCAAAAAGTATTTTAAAAAGTATTATTATTATTATTAAAAGTATTACAATCAAAAGCATTGTTGATATGCCTGATATTCCTTCCATTTAATTTGAAGAAATCACTGGTTCCAAATTTAATTTCTAAAACCAGTGCATTATAATATTCTTATTTTTCACCAAATCAAAACTTCAGTGCATCCACACATTTAATTGGTTCAGTAGCTGTGTGGGAAATAATAGGTTGATTTTCACTTGCCAGAACATACTTTAATCTGGCAGGTTAGCAATAGTTCTCAGTAGTATTAATCCAGACAATGCTAGAGAGACCATTAGCTTGATCCAGGTGATAATTATTCCTTGGATCTTTTCTAGTGAAGCCCAGAAGTTATTCTAACACATCCCTGCATCCCTAGGGTGATTTGGCTTCGTGCATGGCATCATTCTCACTGCTGTGCTTTCTGCCCTGTTGCAGAGTACATATTATCTTCCTGTGCTCATTTTACAAGTGGATACATGGCACCTACATAAACAGTTCCATCCTAGTTGTTCTTTTTCCAAGCAACCCTAATTCTTGACTCATTTACAGAGATTTTTTTTTTCTCCAGACTCAGGTCATACCCTTGCCAGGCCTAGAAGTGCATCTTCTGGGGGTCACTGAGGCTGGAAAAAGCCCTGCTTCCTCAATATTAATTTCCTTGGTCATCATCTGAAGGTGCAACAGAAGGACAGAAAGGTTACTTTAGGATGGTAGGAGCAGAAACAATTCCACCTTTGGTTCGTAGTCCTCCTGTAATGAACTGTAGTGAAAAACAGGGGTTTACCATCTGTGAGTTTTGCAAAGCTCTAAAGATTCTTGTCCATGAACATACTGAAGAGATTTTTCTGTACTCTTATAAGGGTGTTGGTATTTGCTGTGAAGAAAAAAAAAAAGATCTGGGCTACACAAAGCTGTGAATAATGGCTTTAAACCTCATCTGAAACTGACTTTTTTCTCCCTTCTCTTTACAACCACTTTTCTTTGACAGTTCTCTATGGTTTTGCATATTAGATTTAAGGCCCTCTAGTTCTTATTGCATATCAGCTTTGCTGATTTCCTATCATAGTAATACACCAGTTCCATAAGTGCTCTGGGGGAAAAACAAACAAACAACAAAAATCACCGTGGCTAAAACCACGCATAAAATTACCGGAGGAAAGTCTCTTTGTCAGACTTATTCTTGTTTCTGGGCACCCCACAGTTTTTACCCTGGATACGTCTGGACTCACAGAGCCCTTAAGAGGCAGCACTGAAATTTAAGAATTCAAACCAAACTTGGTTAAAATGATAACCTGCAGTGCAGCTTGGGAACCCATCTGTTTCTGACTGCTGTTAACTCCTCTCATCATGCTGGCACACTCTGTGCCCGAGATTAGTCTCATCAGAAAGCGTGAGCTCCAGTCAGTGCCTGAAAATTTGTGTTTGGACCTGGACACGACTCCTCCTAAATGTTTTCAGTACTGAATGACTCAAGTGTGGCTTTCCTTGAGCTGAACAGAGCCCTACTCCCCACGGAGTCGTGCTTATATGAGCAGAGCACTGAATGAGTACGGCACTTCTCAGAGTGAAGAGAAATCAGGACAGAGAAGGGACGGATGTCACAGAGTCACAGAATGGTTTAGGTTGGAAGGGACCTTAAAGATCATCCAGTTCCAACCCCCTGCCATGGGCAGGGACACCTTTCACTAGACCAGGTTGCTCAAATGTCTGTTTTGTTTACACAGCAATGCTTCATCCCTGCCAATATGGAAACCTTCATCTGATTCCAGGAGATCGAAGCAGCACAAATAAAATGTTACTGAGTGGAAAAAAAACCTGCAGCACAAAAAAAACCCCAAACCATCAAAAAAGAAACACTGATTTTGTGACTACACAAGATAGCGTTTAATGGCCTCAAATGCCATCAGACTCTCTGCTTTACACAGGATTTCAGATTAGTGTTCTTGCTTAATAAGGGTCATAAACCACTGAACCTTAACAGAACAAACAAAATTATCTCCTATTCTGGGGACAGTTGTCAGCAAATATTGTAATGGAATTACTTCAGGCAGTTAGAGTCTCTTCCTTAGAAAATGTGTTCTCTCTTTCCTGGGCAGAAAAACGTGCTGAAAATATGCAGGCAGATCAGTGGTGACCCTGTGAATCACAACTTCGTGGTAGTCACAGTGCTCCTCACAACAGTCCCAGTTAAAGCACCACTGAATTGCAAGGAGAGGAAAAAAAAAAAGAAGAGAAAAATAAAAATATAAATGACCTTTGTGGTCCTTCTGGGAATGATGGTGTAAAGTCCATCTGGCTGGGATGCTCCCTGAGTGCAGGGATGTGAGTGGCTGCTCACGCTTGTTCAGAGCAAAGGGCTGACTAACTCACGTCTCTCTGAGGATTGCCAGCAGCACTGGAATGATTCAGCAGCTGCCAAGTACAGGCAGAGCAAGTAATCACTCCTTATTCACTTCCTCCGTGGTGTGTTTGATTTTACATAGCCCTGTGTCAGAGACTGAAATAGTTGATGTTTTATGCATTCTCGGGCTTTGACACACCTGCTGGGGAGTCCTCCTAAAAAACAACAACGGACCTCGGGCTTTGACACCTCTGCTGGGCGATTAGTTACGCTGTCCTGAAAACAACAACTGACCTTGGGTTTTTGACACACCTGCTGGGCGATTAGTTACCTCTGATAGCCCATGAGGAGTCAACCTTGCAGGCTCTTGCCTATTGACACCCCTGCTGGGCGAACAACAACTGAAAAGACAATGTGCCTCTGGAGGACTAAGTCCAAAAAAGGGAGGCAACCCCTCATGCCAGGGAGGCGCCAGAGCATATAAACTTACTGGTGACTTTGGGAATTCGGGAGTTTCTCCTTCTCCCCCACCGCCTGCAAATCAGGACCATCGCTCTCAAGCATCGCTGGACCCCGTGGGCAGTGACTATGGACATCTGTCTACTCTCAGCTTTTCTTTCCCTTACTCTCCCTGGCTCTTATCCTGCCTTTCTCTCCCCTATGCATTTTTCTCCTCCCCAGAAAGGTTATGACAGCACCCAAAGGTGTTAGTTTACCTATTGATTATGACAGCACCCAAAAATGTTAACCTATCTGTTGATACAAAACTGTTAAAATAAATCTTATTAACTTACCTGTTGATACAAAACTGTTGAAATAAATCTTATATATTTTCATACACCGATTATTTAGTGTCGCTTCGCTTTAATCCACCCCAAAGGAATTTTTGATAAAACCTGAGTTACCCCCCCCCCCCCTCTTTTCCTGGGGCGGGTCGTAACACCCTGTCATATCTCCTCTCTCTCCAGCTGCCTCTGTTAGACTGAACTGTCCTGTCTTTTTCATTTCTACTTGTACAGCAATTGCTTCACAGCTCTCACCAGCTTTGGCACCTTTTCTCTGTCTTTTCTGGTTCTCTTTACATCTTTCCTGTGATGATGTGAGCGGGGCAACATGAACCTTTCAAAATGATGGTGCACCACAGGTCTACAGAATGGCAAAACATCCCACTTTATTCCCTCATTTCTTTCCTGCTGGTTTCTAATTATCCATTTACCATTTTGACAACTGCTGTGGGTTTAGCTGAAAGCCTTTTGAACTCCAAGATGGTTTTCTTCAGTGGTAATTCTTCAGGGCCCACCACTGTGCATGTAAAGTTATGTGCACTAAAATTAAGTCTACTCCTCTGCACTTGATAGCACTGTCTGTCATCCACTATTTTATTCTCAAGCTATTCAGTACTGTGAGATCTTCCTGTAACTCTTCACAATCAGTTTTGATTTTGATTACTGCAAGTCACTGAATGTCGTGGGGAAATTTTATCACCTCCAATGACAACAATTTTTCAGGTCATTCATGAGTACTTTGGGCTGCCCCGTGGCCACCACATGTCCCTGAGTGACCCTGAGTGGTGACCTTGTCCTGTTGTGCAGACTGACAAGTATTCCTGCCCTTAGCTTCTTGTCTTTTAACTACTTGCTAACCTATAAGACAGCCTTCATCCTTATGAAAACTTAGTTTATTTAAGGAAGATACTTTACCAGAAGCTTTGAGGAATCCAAGTACACTGAGTCTACTGGATCAACTTGATCTACGTGCATGCTGATTCTCAAAAAGAAAACAACCCTAACAACAGATTTATGAGCTGTGGTTTCCAGGCTGTTCTGACTCTTCTCCATTATATTGTATTTCTCCATATGTCCCCTAATTCTCTTTTTCATAATGCTTCTCACAAATGTCCCTTAAATTAAAATCAGGTTTATGAATATGTAGTTCCCTGGGTTCTTCTAGACACCTGTTCAGAAGTGGACATCACATGTCCTGCTTCCTCTGACCTTGAGGCTAATTTAAGCAAAGCCAATTTAAGCAGTAGGTTATTCACCACAGTTAATAGTTTGGCAATTTCATATCAGGCTGCTCTGAAACTCCTGTGCGAGTGCCATCTGGTCCTGTTGATCTGTTGTTATCTGTTTTAGTGGTTTGTTTTAAAAAGGCTTTTAATGTCACTTAGTTTGAGACCTTTCACCAGACTTGTCCAATTAAAGTTTTCAGCATGGCAATTCCATTGAACTCCTAAATTGGAACAAACACCAATACAAATAAACTGTTTGGCATTCCTGATATTGCTTTGCCTTTCTTTTACACTTTGATCATTTATCAGCTATCCTGAGTTTCTGCCTGTGACTTTCTGTTTCTGACATGTTTGAAAATGTTCCTATTATCACTGACATGCATTTAATGTGCTGCTACCAAGAACCTTTTTATTACCTATTGCTTTGTTATGGTTTTACACTTCCTTTCCCAGAACGTGTATTCTCTTCTATTTTTCTCATTTGTACCTTCCCCTCTATTCTGCAAAATATATTTTTCCTGTGGGTTCCTTTATTTTGTTCTTTACCTGTGCCAACTTTCAAAGTCGTTTTCCCAACACATAATTTATCCCTACTATGAATTTTCGATGTCTTTAAAAGTGTCCATGACACCTGCAAGCCCTTAACTTTTTTTAACTGTGCTGTTGATTTCTAAGAAGCTTTCTCATCTGTACATTTCTGTCCTTTCTGAAGCTGTACACTGTGGTCTTCGTGGGGTTTTGGGGTGTTTTTTGCTCCTGTGGACGTGCTGCATTTGAGTGCACCGTGATCACTGTGCTAAAATGCTTTGGTGACACTTGTCCACAGCAATGCTCTGCTCATGGCTCGGGTCAAAACCAGGCTCTGTTTTTTCTCAGCTGTGTTCCCTGCCCAGCTGCTGCAACAAGCACTTATTTATGGCATCTGCAAATATAATAGCTGCCTCATACTTTTTCATAACTTTCACCCACGCTGCAGGACATCACTGAGACCTCCAATGTCCTGTGTTTTCTGCCATTTCATGCTTTCTCATCGCCCTTGCCATTTTGCAGCCAAGGTCACCAGCCTGGCCAGGTGGCTGACAACATCCCTCTGTCTTCCTTCTTAGGCACAGCACTTCAAAACACAGGGATTTTTCGTTACCTGTGTGCCACAGATTACTTAGTTACCTGGTTTGGCTCCAAGTTATTTTTTTCACAGAGTGTCATAACATAATCTGCAATTTCTTTATCTGTTGCAGCCTCCAATTGTGCTATCCCATGGCTCAGCTTATCTTCTGAGTTTCTGGTATGTCCATTGCATCAGTATCATAATTTAAAAGCCTCTAGCCATTTAAATTTTAGACTTCCAGCTTTACAGAAAAGCCAGCACATATCTGTTCTTGGCTTTGATGATCAATGTTTGGGGTTTTTTTATTCATGACTGCTCCTTAATGTCTACCTCATTAAATTAATCAGCTTCAGCCCTATCTTTTTTAGTTGCTGCTATTATTTTTTCCCAGATAAGGATGTAATTGAGCACTGTTTATGGTCAGGAAAGATCTTCAAGTAAATCAAGAGAGCTACAGGATGTTTGCTCACTGATGTCTAAAAAAAGCTGGAGATCATTCTGCCAGTCCCTGGCTCCTGCAGTGTGAACTGTTACAGTTTTGTGCTCTTACTTATTAATTAGTAGCACAGAACTGGGCAAAATCAGTCACATCAAGAAGAAAAACAAGAAAACCGCTTAAAATGGGCCACTAATGAAAAGCAGCTAAAAAAGTGCAGCTGTATCCCCAGTGTTTGGGCTTCCAGCAGCAGAGCCTATGAAAACCAGCAGCTGCATGGCAGAGACACGAGCAGAGCCAGAGAGCTGATGCTTTGACAGGTCATCATCCTAAACAGGAGTCACAGTGCTTGCTCAGTCAGAAAATCACCCTGAAGTCGGGCCACTGAAAAATAAAAAGGATTAAACATCCGAGAAACCCCATTTAATACCAGGGACACGATCTCACATCACTTGCTACCCTGCCAGAACTCATTGCCCCGGGGTGAGAACATATTATTTACCCTCACATGACAAACCCCACAGATTTTAACAGATTCCTTTCTCCCCTTGCTTTGTGCACCATCTGTCGCTCCTCTCCCGTGTGTCAGCCCTGCTGCCCCGCCGTCATTAGCGGGTTACTCACATTATTCACTTCTCATGTCACAACCATAGCGGTGACCCTCCCACTGACCCCAAGCCCACTGCCAAGTGGGATGAATAAACACAATATTACAATGCCAGCCTCCCCCTTCTCGAAGTTTGCAAACTGTGAGGAGCGCAGGCCTTTTTGTGCGTCGGTGTACTGCGGGCACAGAAAGCTCTTCAAATTATCCGTCTTGATCAAACTCAGCGTGGGGTGGGAAAGGCCCTGAGAAAATCATCGAGCCCTCGGGGTGGTTGGACCACAAGGAGTGCTGTGGTTGCTCTGCTCAGGTGGAGCAGCACCAGCAGCTCAGAGCTTGGCCTTGCCGTGGTTGTTACATCGCACCCAGCCGAGAGCACATCGTCCCCCCAGCCAGGTGGTGCTCTGTGGTCACACACAGAGGAAGGATGAGAAAGGGACAGCAAACACATCTCTTGGTAGACCAATTATCTGCTCGTTGTCAAGTTCGTTTTTGGCAAGAGAGGCTTTGCAGACCGTGCAACGGATTTGTGTGTGTTTCCTGGGAACAATTCCGCATTGTGAGGAGGGATGAGGGGGGAAGAAAAAAACAGGATGTGTTTTTATAAACTGCTGAGATTAGATAATGTCTCCCAGCAAGCATCGTGACTCAAAAAAAAAAAATCCATTAAAAAAATCAAAAATTGGCAATAAGACACTTTCCTATGGAGAGAATGGAGCTGAACCTGCACCTTAACACTTTTTTCGCCCTCCAATAATGGAGTGATTCTTCCTTCAGGTCCAGACACTTGTGGGACCTTCACAGCTTATGAAATTACTGTCTTTTATAGAGTAAAAAAGAGACAGAGGAGAAAGAAGAAGGAAGGGGAGGAAATAAAGGAGCTTAGCTGAGCTGACATCTTCCCAACCCACCCATCCCATGAAAGAAATACCTCTGTGAGCAAAAAACACTCCCTGGAGGGTCCCGGCACAGAGCTCCAGAACCCTGTGACCCACAGCACAATCATGGTTTTGGGTGCAGAGGGACAGGCTGCTCCTTCCTGTCAGCACAGAAGGAATGTGTTAAGACATCTCCTGGAGACCTTGAGTAGCAGCACTTGCTCCAGGCTTTTGGGCTGGCCTCTCTTCTGGGGTGAATTTCCACCCCCAAGAGGGGCTGTCCCAGCTCAGGTGCTGAGGGCATTGTTTAATTGTAGGAAGGTATTTAATTTTCCTTCCCAAACCACCCTCCTCCCAAGTGCCTTGTAAAGAAACTCCTTTGCATCTTCCTTTTTATGGCCAGACGTAAGTACAGATAATTTAGAGCCCTCCAGTTATTATTTCTCATTAGTTTTTAATTCAAGAGAAGAATCTCATACAGTCTGTTAAATGCTTTATTCACTGTCTTGCCGAGACTATCATCTGATTCACTGATGGGTTGTGAATACCTTGTTATTGATTTTACTTTGCCCTTTTATTGCATTACTCTAATACAATAGTAAAAAAGATTAAGTGGAATCAGCGGGTAACACAATGAATGTGCTGGCAGAGGGAAGAGAAGCTGGACTAGAAGAAGAGAAAGCAGTTCTGGGACCTCCAAGGGAATTGATTGAGGCACCTTATGGCTCTTAGTACTTACTTTTGAGAGTCCATCAGTAACACTTATCAGGTGGGAGGCACCACGAAGCCTGGAAGAGGACAAAACACAAAATAGGAAAAGAGAGAAGCCAGGGACTGGCCAAAACTTCACTTTACTGAAATTAATGATGAAAGCCTGGAAAAAAATGTTACAACCCTTTCAGGATGTAAAAATCAGGAGGCCGATTAAAAAAAAAAAAAAGTATATATATTTTTAAGTCTCAGAGCTTTGCATCATAGCTGTGGCTGTGAAGGGAATGTAAAGCAAAAATTTCATAATGGTTGGGTGAGTCAATCCTGCCAACACAAGGGACAAGGTCATCTCACGTTCACTGTGTGCCTGGGGAGGGGTGGGTCACCAGGCTTTCTTTATCTCTGAGACACCAGTATAACCACCTCCTGCTGCTTAATGAAGTCCTTTCCCATGCAGACCCTGCACAGAGCACACAGTCAGACTATAAATTAATTCCCAGTTCCACTTTTCTCCCATTAAAGTCACTCCAAGTGACACACAGCACTTGTTCCATGCAGAACACAGACAAGGGGAAAACCCAATTGGGGCACAGGAGACAAGCCTGGGGCAAGTAAATTAGACACGTCCTCCACCTGGAATAGGCATCTAAGCCACACCAGCAAATCAGGAATCAGAGAAAAGAGGGAGAAGGAGACTTTTATATGGGGGTAAATAAAAGTAAAGCAGTATGGTGCAATTATTGAACTATCTGGCCAAATAATATTGTTTTTCCAGACTAATTAGCAGTCTATTCATCACAAGTAGCAGCAAAAAGAATCCCAACTCTGACGTCCCCTCCACTTCAAGCTCCATTTTGGCTATTTATATCATCTGAGTTTTCAAGAGTGCACCAATTACAACAGTCCTGCCACGCAGCCTTCGTGTTTCAGCCAGAGCACAGCGTCACAAATCCTGCATCCTTTGCTCTGCTTGGCCCTGTTAGCGGTGGGCATATTTCATTCCAATACTTTTCTGGGATAAAGGATGCTTTCTCCAAACCCTGCAGTGCAAAGGAGGAGACCTGTCCCCTTGGTTTTGGCTCAGACCCTGCTCTCCAGTCCTGGCTGTCCGTGGCTGAGCCCATCTGAGGGCTGCCAGGCACAGCTGAGGGGGAGCCACGCCAAGGCAGCTGCTCCAGAAATCTCCTTGTCTCCCTGTTTCCCTTTTCCCTTCCTTGCACAATCCTCCTGGTGCAGCCCCAGAAATGGTGTGTTGGGACCAGGGCAGCTGCCGTGAGGCAATGGTCAAAGCTTCTTTGCTAAAGTAAAACTAAAGAGAGCTCTGGGAAAGGTAGGAATTTCTTCCTTATCCGTAAGCCCAGGCCAAGAGTTGGAAAGCATCTTGAGACACAACTGAAAGCAGTGCAGAGTTTTATGAATAAAAGCCTGGTGTGCAGTGTCATCTTATGAGCATCCTTGTTCCTTGGAGAGAAGCAGCAGATGCTGATTAGGGGCAGCACATTTTCAAAGAAGAAACATAACTTGCTTCTTCTGAGTTTTGCATCTCCAGAAATGACTTCTGTATCTCAAAGGCAATGAGCCTCGCTGTAGACTGTGTGATATAGGGTATTTTCACTTTTTTGGGGCAATGTTCATTTTCACTAGGGTGGGAAGTTTGCACATAAATACCTACAGACCTGTCAAAACCAGTTCCTCAGCAGCACCTTGTCCCACACACCTTGGAGGATAAAAAGGACTGCAATAACAGTATTTTGACTAGGAGGACAACTGCTTTTTCTCTCCTACCTACAGTGTCCAGAGCACCCCAAAACCTGACTGTGAGCATTGGAATTCATCTTCTCTTTAAAGTCAGTGTTGGGGGTAGCATCCCAGTCTTCACAGCAGGTGGCAGCTTCCCAGGAAACCTTAATGGAATGAAAATGAGTAAAGATCACCACAAAATATGCAGCAGCAGTTCTCCAGATGTAATATTTGGCAACAGGCTTTTTTAGCATTTCATCTCACTTCACCCCAGAAAAATCTGACTCCTTTCACCAAATAATTGTTAATTCAATAGAGCCTCTTATGCTCACTTCATTCAGCATTTTGTATGCTATTCACTTCAGAAAGACATTCTTCTTCTCTTGGCAGATGGAGAATCCTGTAGCCAAATAGTTCTGGATGTTATCCCAGGCCTTTTTATTTTCCCTTTCTCATTCCTTTTCTTTCCTTCATCTTCCCCACATTGAAGTAGACTTTGCACAGATTTGGAGGATTTTTTATTTTATAGTGTTTGAAAAATTGGAGTGACTCAGGGGATAGAAAACATGAAATGAAGCCATGACATCAACTATAAAATTTTGAAATCCAATGCCTTCTTATTCTGTGCCTGCATTAATTTGCTTCAACACATTACCAGTGTTTTCTGTACTCCAGCTATTCCTGCAGATGCCTTCTCATCTTAATTCCCAAGAAAAAGCATAAGTAAGAGCACGAATTTTCATTCATTATTAAATATACCTGTGCCCATCTCAAATTCCCTAATATCATTTCTGGAGACATTCCTTCTGTGTTCATATTCCATGTGCATTTCAACACTTAAAAAGAAAGGGAAAAAAAAGTGAGAAATCATTTGCCCATCATCTCCACATACCTCACTTACTGTCCTTCTCACTTGGTTGCTTGAATGTTGCATTCAACCTTCCTAAAGATTGAGACAAGCTGGTTTTTTGGTCCAGTTATCTGACTCTGAAACAAACAGCTTTTGCTTTCAGCTTTTTTTTTTTTTTTCCCCCAGAGCAAACCTGTGGCAAATCAACTAATCTAGGGAAAAAAAATAAGACAAAACGAGGAGAGAGAATGCCCCAGAAGGACAAAGAGCCAAGAAAATACATTTTACTAGAGCACAAGTGACTTTTAGCAACATGTTGGTGATGTTCAGGAGCTCTGGCTGGAGGACTGTCACCGAGGGACTGATTCTGTGACCCTCCAAGGGATGCAAACACACATGTCCAGCATCTGCAGCAGGAATCTTCCGTGGTCTGTCCCTGCATCCAGGCAGGCTGACAGCCCAGCAGTGCCCCTCCACTGGGTCTCAGTTTCTTCTCCCTGCCTTGGGTGTTATTTACTTCTCCAGCCCCACGAGGGTGGATCCCACAGCCTGACCACAGGCTTCAACCTCAATTCCAGAAGCCGCCCTAAATTTAGTGATGATTAATTATATGCCACACACAGTGGTTGCCTAGATCTGTCTGGATTGTGTGACATGACCATAATGTTGTCCTTAGCTGTTAAAAATCATACTGTGAAGATACTGAAACCCTTCTTATCAGCACATGCAATACACCTCTTCTTCCTACCTCCTACATCTGAAAATTCCTAAAAATAAAAGGTTTGTCAAATTAGAGTACTACTCCTGCAAGTAGGCACTCTCACTCACCTGTGCAGTTTCTCCCCTTCAGAAAATGGCTTCTTCTGAAAGGATGTTCCCAGATTCCCCACAGACAGTACAGTCAAAGCCCCAGTCTGTGCTTTCCATCTTTTTCTTGTTCCCTTCTTTTCTCCCTTCTTTTCTCTTGTCCATTATAAATGCCCTGTCACCAATCTACAATGAACAGCAAGGAATGGTAATTGTATGTGACTGGTGCCCTGTCCTGAGCTGTCTGTGCTGCATCAGGATGTAGAAGAGAGGGCAGGAGGAAAAGAAAGAAAAAAACAACGATTTGGAATTTACCAGTGACCACTGAGGGAGGATAGAGAAATGCAGACAAGGAGGTCACTCTTTAGGAACCCACTTGTCAAGCACATTGAGTTGGGAGCCCTGCCCAAATGCCTACAAAAGTTGGACAGGAGAGAGAGAGAGGAGCTGGAAGGTGGGCACCCCTTGGGCAAAAAATCCCTAGGCACTGTGAGGACAAAAAAGATAATACTCCTGTGTTTTTCCTCCCGATTTTTAAATGTTGTATTCAGCAGTTTACAAAAGATTGTGTGCTACACCATAAGGCCATTGGCTGGCAGTGTGTGCTGCTCCTGGGATTTAAGTGTTGAGGGTGGCTTCAGCTGTGTCTGGCTTACCAGGCATGAGAGTCACAGTAAAGAGGAGCTGGGGGAGTCTGTTGTGGCCAGAAACTCAGCCCCACACAGCCATATCCCACATGAGGATGGGGGAGAGAATCAGAGGGGTATCAGTGAGAAAACTCATGGGTTGAGACAAAGGCAGTTTAACAAGTAAAGCAAAAGCTGTGCACACCAGCAAAGCAAAATGCAGAATTCATTCCCCACTTCCCATGGGCAGACAGGTGTTCAGCCATCCCCAGGACAGCAGGGATCCACCACACTTAACAGTGACTCGGGAAGAGAAACGACATCACTCCAAACATCCCCCACTTCCTCCTTCTTGCCCCGGCTCTGCATGTTAAGCATGATGCCATATGGTGAGGGATATCCTCTGGGTCCTGGCTCCCAAATCCCTGTGTACCCCCAGCCCCATCACTGGGGTGAGGGGCAGAACAGGCCTTGGCTCTGTGCCAGTGTTGCTCAGCAATAACTAAAACATCCCTGTGTTATCCACATTTTCCAGCACAAACCCAAAACACAGACCCACAGCAGCTACTGTGAAGAAAATTAACTCTACCCCAGCCAAAACCAGCACAGCCATAGGAAGTGTATAGGTGACACGTGCTTCTTATAAGACAATATCATTTCCCAAGGAACCAGCCAAAACCTGGCAGTCACAGATGAATAAAAGGGATCCATGACCTGACTCCCTCTGTGCAGCCGTGGCATCCTGGCAGGACAGAGAGAAGAGCTCATTCATTTATAGAAAGCCAGTGTGTGTCCAAGACTGGAGAAAGGATGTGTGGAAAATAACTTGCAGCTATTTTAATCAATGCTTGGTTCAATGCTTGCTGAACACTATGCTGATGAAAAAACAACCTTACTTCTCCAGCTTGCTGCCCACTGAGGGGCACAGCAGGGAAACACCTGATACCAAATATGTTTCCTTGACCTCGAGGTTTCATGAGGGAAAAAAAAGCAACTTTAAACATATTATGCAACCCTCCTCTTTAGTCCTAGCTTTTAAATTTCTCCAGGTATCTTCACCTGCAGCTACTCCATTGATTCTAATGCTGGGAAAAAGTGTCAGAGGAATAGCTCTGGAAAACCACATCCCTTATATGAGGGGAGAGCAGCACCCGTGCAGCCTTTCCTTCAGTGCAAGAACAATGAGCATCCCAAAGGATGGATGAGAACCACCAAGGTCAATGAGGGTGACTCACTCCCTCTGCTCACACGTTCCTTGACTTCTTACCTGGGGTTAAAAAGAAGAATCACACAGAAACTTCAATAAACAGGTTATTTTCTCATACTGCCTTGTTTGCTGCTGGTTTGCAAGAACCTCAGCTGCTGGAGCTTGCTGTTGCTCCAGGGAATCAGGCCCCAGGTTTCCTTTGGGCAGTCAGGAGAGCCCTGGTGGGTTTTTTCCAACACTAGCAGAGGAACTTTCCAGAAGCCGCTTGAAATGCACTTCACCTTGCTAAGTGTTTTAGTAATGGGAAGTAGTATCAGAAAATAATTCATTCTTATATTTTGTAGAACTTTCTCAGTTAATTATATATAAAGATTCCTGTACCTCATCAGTCAGTCTTGATCTTTCAGTATTTAGAGCTGCATCCATTGAAACAAGTCAGTTATGTGGGAACACCGTGGAGCTGTGGCTACAGACACTCATGCAGACTTTCCTGATCAAGGCACTAGAGAAATTCCCTTCTCCAGGAAACAAGAAGGTGCTTCTACTGACACAGAAATTAGTGGATGTTTTTTGAAAGGCTGATTGATTTTTCCCTTTTGTTTCGGCATTATTTTTTTCTTCTTTTAAATGTGTTGCAAAAATCTCACCTGATGTATGTTTTTAGTTATCTTGTGTTTTGGTTATTGCTTACCAGTGCTGAAGGTGAATTTATAAGAATAGGATACAACATCTGACACCAGCTCATAGCTACAGTACATTTGAAAGCCCAGCTGTCCAATGTGCACCACATACACACACAGGAGCAGTTCACATTTTAAACTACATGTGAAATGTAATGTATATGTATCATAATAATTTTGCCCATTGCACAGAACTTTAACATGCTTTGCATTATGTTTTACTACAGTTATGTAGACAATATTTTACAGTAAACACACTTACCTACTCTCTGCTTGGTAGGGACAGTTACAAGTTTCACCTCCTAGATATGTGCACATACTGAAAATAAAAACACTGAAATCAATACAAGTGTTACATGGCAAGAATCAAGAGGGATCTAGAGCCCTGCACACAGACACCATCCTAGGAAATATGAGAGGCATTTATACAGGTGACTTAAATCTTACAGAACTTTATAGAGAATAATACAGATTTGGTACCTCTCCTTAACCAGTCCAAAGCTGCAGGGATGTAGTGAGCAATCAGTAAATGTCATAGACATTTTTAGTGGTGGTAATCTCTGTTTTGTTTCATTTAGCCAGCTCTCCTCCAAAAGAAAAATTGTTTTGTACATTGAAATACCTCAACTATATCAAAATATAGCTCAGCATTCTGGCCCCACTAAATCTAATGGCAGATTTCCACGCCAGATTATAATAGCACCAATATTTCACTTCCAGGTAGGGAAAAAAAAACCAAACCAGCCAGCCTTTAGCAACCTAAAAGCACCTCTGTTTTCTGTGAGTTTTTGGAAATACCACTCTTCAGGAGTTATGCAGAGCAGGTCTGGGCACAGCATTGAGCACTGCAGTTTTGGCAGCTTGAGTAGCCACCGTGGAATAGAAGGGGAGAAGGATGGAGTTGGAGGGATGGAAGCAGCCTAGATGAAGCCTTTGCACCTCCCAGTGAGCAGCCATCCATGGTTTTATGGTTTGCTCTGAGAGACAAGGCACGGGCTGGGCTTTTAAAGAAAACATCTAACAAGAAAAATACTGTTTTGGGGAAGACCTGTTATTGAACCTACCAGAGGTCACAGAAAAAGGCACTTTGAAGCTACCCTGTTGTGAAAGCTGCCAGGTTTTTGCAGCACTGCCCCTCTGCTACTGTGACCGAGGCAGGGCTGGCAGGCTGATCCTCTGGAGCTCATTGTGGGTAATTTGGCAGGGACAGGCAGTTTCTGGCAGGTAAACAAAACTCTTGAGGTTGGCAGGCCTCTATCAAGACTGTGGAAGGAGAGGATATAAAAAGAAAGCTGGTTTTGGATCCACTGAAGACACAGGGCTGTGTCGGCAGATGAGCTGTGGGTCGCCCTGTGGTGGAGCAGAGCTGCTTCCCTGAGGTGTAGGGATGCCAGAGGGAACGGGATGAGACATCTCCTCTTCATGGAGTCACATCTAGGTCATCAAGGCTCTTACTAGAAAAAAAAAGGACAACCAACATATCTCTTCCAAAGCAGCCGATGTGCCGTGAAACTTGATATGAAAGCACTCTTTATTTTATGTACGTCTCACTAACAAACCCTTTTACTTTAATCCTCTCATTTCAAAGTGCCTGGGGTAAAAAATGAGCTCTTCTGAGAAAAGCTTTAGTTTAAACAGATCTCATGGCAGCACCACTGGGTATTTAAGTCCAGGTAATTTCTTATAAGGTAAGAAAATTTCCAGTGACACCTGGATTCCCTTTGTCCCCCCGCAGGCACACAGTGCCCAGTCTGTGCTTTCATAGTACAAGTTTAGAGCAGGTTGAAAAAAAAAATCTCCTGCAGACTTGTGGGGGAGGAAGCAACCTTTGGTTGGAAAAGATAAATTTTTTTGTAGGAGGCAGCCTTTCCACCAGCTGAACTCTGAATTAGTGAGTGGTAGTCACCATCCTCAGCTGGCTCAAGAGCCCCTCCTGAATGCCTCAGGGCTCTTGGCTCCCCACAAGAAGGATATGTCACTGCCCCTGCCTCATTTATCTGACAGACACCATATGAAAGGCTTGGAGTTTCACCACTGAGGAAAGCAGACCACTGCTGGGCTCCAGTCTTTTTTCATCTGCTTTCCTTTAGGACCAAATGAGGAGCTCAGGTTATTCTAGGTGTGAGAAGAGAGGGAGACCAGCGTCAGATGACTTTGACATCAGCTTATTTGTTAACAAAACCACACAAAGTCCTGCTTTGGTGGAGAAATCACCGAGTTTTTCCTGATAGCCATGCTAAATACCCTCTAGCCAGCATCCTGGCCCCTCCCAGGAGGCCTGTTCTTTGGGTCACAAAAGCTTGTTCAACCTCCCTCAAACTCCTTTTCACATCCTCACATGCACATACATACACATGCCAACATCTGAAAAATATTCAGTGGAAAAAAAAGTCTACACAAAGCATTAGATTTTTCAACATTTGCCTTAACTAAGCCCACCATGAGGACCAGACCTAGTTTGCCCAGTAATCCCTGGATAACAGTGTTTGAATTCCAAGTTGAGAAGCTATCCTGCCTGTAACAACACTCTGAAGACAAAGGGTCTAAACTCTCCCCTGTTAATGAGCACATGCATCAAGAGGCAGAGTGGTGGCCTGTGCTACCTGCCATGCTGATTGCTGCTGCTAATGAACAGCCCTGATTAAAAGCTGTTCTTCTCTGTCCATAATAGTATTCTGAATGAAGCTCCTCTAGTAAATTAAATCTTGAGTGAAATGATCATTAGAGGGTGTAGGTCGTTAAAGTATATTGGAAAGCTGCTAAAACGGGGGTAGAGCTGAAAATACTTTTAATTAATTTAGGGTCAAACAGTCCCTGGCATGTCAGAATGGTCTCTCACTATACTCCCCAAAATTACACTTCAGAGAAACAGGTGAGAAAGGTGTCAGGACTTACCAGATAACAAGTGGCAGGAGGTAATTAGAGACTCTACTTCTAAAGATGAAGCCCCAGCTTGCTGAAGGTGTGCAGGCACTGACAGCTGGGCTGTGTCTGCTCAGGTTACCGTGGGCTTTCTTGCTTGAAAGCCTGTGAGCAACGTTCAGGGTGCCAGAAGTCTCACAGCACTTCCCAGCCCCTCGGATTTGCAACAGCAATGCAAAATACGAGACTTGAAATGCCAACGAGCTGCAGACCTCACACTGTCTGCAGGCACAGTGTAGGTCTGAGAAAGGTGGACAGCAGTACCAGAGACTACTAGAATTCAAAGTTTTGGGGGAGGGTTGGCATGGGAGGAACCACGACAGAGTAGCAAACCATGGGGGAAATGGGAGAGAGTGCCCCAGGCTGCCCAGGGTGAGCTCTTCACATCACAGTTGTTGTGGCTGCACCTTTCCATGGGCAGCACAGGTAGCCAAGGGCACTGCTGCCTCCAAGGAGGTGCCATCCTGCTGCCTCTGAGTGCTGATGAGGCTGAGCTCTTCCTCATAGGAATTGCTCTGTGTGGAAAGAGCAAGGGAGATGTTGGGAAGGACAGCTTGGAGAGGCTGGTTAGGAAAGACTGGGAGGTTTCCGTGCCAGGCTCACCCTTAGGAGTGTGATAAAATCAGAAGAGGAAACAGGGCCATTTGTGAGGGTTGGTGCTAAAGGTGGGTCAAGGCTCTATGACAGTGTGACATAAGGATCTCAATGTGTAGAGGGACAAGGCTGAGAAAGGGCCTTTTGCTTGCAAGGCAGCCAGGAGAACTGGGTATTTCACAAACTCTGTTCAAAGGAGAGAGAATAGAAAAGCAGGAAATAAAACTGACCTTGAATTCCCCAATATAGCCAACACTGTCCCATCTTCTCCAAGCTGCTATGAAGGGGTGACATGAATTGGTTTAGACTCCAGAAAATAAGCTCCTCATCCATTATATGTGTTTGAGATCTGAGGGAAAGGTGTTTAAAATGCCTAGATTTTAGAAGATTTGAAGAAAGCAGCTAATCTTGCATTGGAAGATGTTGGGAGCCTGTCTGAGTTGTGGCACAGAGTTATGTTAGGGAATGAGAAAATAGTAATGACTGTCCCACAGCAGACAGGGAGTGCTCCTATCCTGTGGTCCTTTACCCAGGTAACATATTAATCATTCAGGCTTTACAGAACAGAAGGAATTTACTTGTCTTGCACTAATTATTTCTATATGTTAATAAGTTCCCAGTCATGGCTAGATAATTGCAGGAAGCATCTGAGACCTTAAGAACTGCATCTTTAAGACCAGATGCTTAGTTAATGAGGTCTTCAAGTAACCCAGCTAACAATAATTAAATAGATTGAAAAAAATAACGTCTAAGAGCACTAATTACTGTTTTTTCCTTTAGGAAATTATTACTAAATTAGAAATTGCCATTGCTTTGCTCTGAGGATATTTTTTAACTCAAAATTACAACGGGGGAAAAAATAGCAGCTCACAAAGCTTTTCTCTGTTTTCCATGTTGGTGCAAAGCAGGGAGAGGAGGGAAGGCAAATAAATATCACTGAATTTGAAGTAGAGTGATGAGTCCCTGGACACAGAGAGGAGCCTGTGGAAAAGATCAAATAATAAACTTCAGGAAAGCATTAAAGAATTACAGTAAACTGGGGGAGGGGGGGGGGACTCAAGGAGAACAAAATGCTCTTAGAGGAATTACCAGTGGCTGACAGCAAATGCATCCTCAACAGGCAAAGGTGGTGGCACAAGGAGAGAAGCCAGGGACTCCTCTGAGGCTGGAGTACCTGCAGTGGGCACTTGCTTGGTGACAGGGTTTCATTTCCCTGCATCAACATACACATTTCCCTTGGTAAAGCTGGAGGGTGGGAATGGGAGAGTAGAAACGTAAAAAAATCGGATTTTTATCTGAGTAAATAGTAGGAATATAAAAATTCAAAATATATCAACAGTACAAGAACAAATAACAGCATTAACACTGCTCTCTACTGACAGATCAAAGCAAAACACAGGAAACACGGTTTTCAAATTTTTTACCCGTTTCTGTGGCACTGTCTAATACTGTTGGTACCCTACTGGGGTGTTATTGAATCATTGGGGGCTATTACTGGACAAGGTAATGAACCTGGGAAATTTCATGAAGGAGGGAAAGTTTGTGCTGAGCACTGGATTGGAGATTTTTGCTACCACATATCCCATAAAGGATGATAAAGAAGCAAACACAGATCCCACAGCCTCAGGCCCCCTCATCAGCTTCCCTGCCTTGGGTGGCACAAGTCCCAGCTGTCCACAGAGCCAGGGTAGTGTTGATAATAAAATCCAATGATCTTGTGGAGCCTCAAACAGGGAACAGGTAGATCAGGCAGATGAAGAGGAGTTTCTCGTGCAGGTTGGCATTCAAGTGCAGTAATAAATTGTTAATCATCATCTCCTGTTTGGTTTTCAAATGGTCAAACTGGTGAGTTGTATGGGGGAGATGGTTTGTCTTTTCTCCAAATCAGCTATGCCTTCAGAAAGAGTATTTTGCACTGAAGCAGAAACTGGTTACTGTGGTTATCTCTGAATTGGGGAGTGCTGGTGCTGTGCAGAGCACAAGCACTGCAGCCTCCTGGTTTATTTTAAGGTCAGGGTCAACATTTGAACAAAAAGAGCAGGCTCTGCCATCCAATGGGTGCCAGCTTCAGCCACTCAAAACATCAAAAACAACATATTTTCATTGTGATTTTTAACTGCAAAGTGAGTAGAAGACATTTGCTTCTCACCCGGGAGCACATAAACTAACTTTTGCAGCTTGGTAAATAACTCTTGCTCTGTTTGCTCTGTTCACTTTGGCTTCCTGCTGTCCAGGTTGTACACTCGGCTTCTCAGAGTCCTGTTGGGTTAGTACTGAACTTTGTGCTCTCATATCCATTAGAGATTTCATTAATTGTTGTTGAGGACTGACTGGAACCAAAACATGTGTGGGCCATTACTATCTATCCATTGATAGAATTCCACTTGCTGGATGGATAGACAAGCCAAATTGTAATTTTTTTATCTTGAATTTTGGGGAAGGAAAGCATTATCATTCCCTCTCAGAGTTGTTGTGGTGTCTGTTTGGAGTGTTTTCTCTCTGAGTGCTGTCACTGTGACTCTGGATAACGCTGGCTGAATTACAGCTCTTGGAATGCCTAATGCTCATGCATGATTACACAGCTCTCTCCACCTGAGTTGGCACCAGGGAATCCCTGTTCCTGGGAACTATGTTGGGCTGATTGTTTAATTTGCTTGACTTTACAACCTGTATTTTTGGTTTTACTAGGCAGACAACCCCATCCCATTTCTTGCCCACGATTTATTGATGTCATGCATTGATGTTGCCCAGGTAGGGATATCTCTGCACTCTATGGCTTCTTCCTGGTCACCATCAACATCCCTTGTGCAAACAGGGAATTGAAGTGAGTGTCTCTCCTAATTTCATCTCGTTTTGCAATGAGATAAGGTTTGAGTACAGCAGGGGCTCCGTTAATTAACGTTTTTAGCGTGACATTTGCCAAAATGGGAACATCAAGAGGGCTGTGCTCATGCATGGTCTGGATACAGGCAGCTTTTTAAACAGCTGTGGAGAGCTCACTCAAGGATCTAATGTGTATTGGCAGAGGCTCTCCAGTTTATCTATTCCACCAGCCCTGTATGCCACTCTACTTGTTATTAAGTGGGGAATCATTTGGGGACTTGGGGCCAGAATTTAAAAAGACACCTGGACCTCAAAATCTTTTGGCTTCTTCACCATTTAGTATGATTCTGTCTCCTCCAGTTAGACATACACATTATAAATATTCCACCTCAGTCTCTCCTGGCTTATGGCCACAGTGCTCTTGCAAATGAACCATCTGAATTTGATGAAGTGAGGTTTTCTTTTGGGTGCATCCTGCTCCAGCCTGAGGTCCATCAGTTTCTTCTGGTTTTATAGTCAGTTTGCCTCCATATTCAGGGGGATTTAAAAGAATAGTCTTCCCCCAGTTTGTTATTGTTGGGGTCACCCCATATGTTTCCATCCCATTCTTCAGGAGATGCAAACTTTTCTTCCAGCTTTTGCTTTTTCTCCTTTTCTTCCTGTAACTGTTTCTGCAGCTGCTCAGTTTTCAAAGGCAGCAATTAACTCAGCTGCTTTCCTGCCTTCTAGTTCTTCCTTTAGGTCCTATTCCCTTTTATTATCATTCTTCATAAACTGACAAACAGCTGTTAAGTAGCTGCCTAACATTTTACAAGTAATTCCCTTTCCCTCCTTTATGTGGTCCCTGGCCACCTTTGGCTCTTCTTCCACAGCTTTCCAATCATGCCAGTTATCACAATCCCACTCTTCTGAGGATTTGGGACTGGGACTTACTCCATGCCTTTGTAAGTGATCAGTGATATCACTTGCCATCCTACTGACTCTGACAATTTGTTGTGAATGAGTGGGTTTGGGTTGCTCAAAGATTGACTATCAAAGGTATTAGCAAAAGTAGCTTAAATATGAATTTGTAGAAGTTCAACTTAAATGATTCAATGTCAAGTTTCACTCTATTACTTACTACACTCATCAAGCATACAAAGGAAATTTGAGTTAAAATCAATTTAGAATGATTTACACGGAGACTGAGGATGCAAAAGGGTAAGGGCAACCCTCCTGTTCATAAGAGCAGACCTTCTTGCTTTCTAAGCTCCTGATAGAGTTTAGGTGAGCTAGGTTGAGTCTTAGACTTTGTCAACAGGTTATATCTAAAGGATTTAGCAGCACTTAATCATCAGCTAAACATTTATAGAGTGAGTCAACAGAATTTACTACAGCCACAATAGTGATTTAATTACAGATCTGAGATCTCAATATTTATACTGTACTTCCTGTGGGGAGTTAAATCAATTAACACACGCACACACATACAGGAAAAAAAGAGAGAAATACATGTATAAAGGGATAAATATATAAAGATAAAAGCTGTTAACAATTCCCTTTGAGTTCAGTGAAATACTGACTGTTCCCATTCTCGTCCTTCATCTTAGCCATGCAATAGGGGTTCCTGGTACAGCCAAGGAATGCTTCACCACAAAGACCAAGGCCTAACAGGAATTCCTGAGGTGGTAGAGTGGCCCCAAGGAGGTGGGGAAAATGCACCACCACACAAACCTGCTGGCTCCCATTGCCTTCTCTGATCCTTGCTTTAAACACACTGTCCCCTACTGCAAATCTAGACTGCTGGGACTGTCATCAAGGGCCCTACAGTTGTGCAACTTCCCCTGTCCTGGAGGGTCTATGGCCAGCACCAGCTGGTTGTCTAAAGGAGGATTTTGACCCCAAATACAACTGTCATTCACCATACCAGTGGTGCCAACTGTAGACAGCTACAGCTACTTACTGGCCCAGAGCAACATGGAGCCACACAAGCTCCCATCAGTAGGTGTAAAACAGCAGAAAATCTGCCTGGAAAGAGTTTCTGCAGGTAGGGCAGAAAAACCGAGCCAGGACAGTTTGTGGATAGGATACCACTGTTAAAATATTTATGCTTTAAAATAAAGTTTAAAGTGAGAGCTGTCTGGGGTTCATGATGCTCTGCAGCACAGCAGGTCCAGGTGCTAATAACCAAATTATACCTATCAGCTCCCCAAGTTCTCTGTGATGTGAACAATTCTGCCCTTCTTTTAGAATTGCTGGGCTTCAGTTTCCCATGTTATTGTTTAACCCATTCCTGGCTCAAGCATGAGACAAAACACTCCCACCACCTCGGAGCACACAAGAGCTCAAAGAGGCAAGAGAGCTCCAGTCCCAAGGCTGGAAGGAAACAGTGTTTGAAAAACTTGAAAATTTGAGTGGGCAGTGAGAGAACAGGCGTCATCTGGGCAGTGTTATTGCAGCACCTGAGCAGAACTTGCTGGCTGCAGCCACAACACTTCCAAGAGGCAGCACTGGGGGTTTCCCCCACGTGCACGGGCATTGGCAAGACAGTGCACATTAGGATGGTTTCTGGCTGCTCCATCTTCCCTCCCCAGGCTAAAAAATAAATTATTTTTCCAGGCTGACCCCACAGTTCTGAGGTGGGGTAAGAGCCTTCATGAAAAAGATGAAGAAAACCCCAGTTGTTTAATTAATGAATCAAGTCCAAAATCAATTTATAATCGTTGAGGTCATGAGTTAATGCCTTGGTTTATGAGTCTCTTAATTTTAAAATCAAAACCACTTTGCAGTTCTTCTCTCTCAGCCTTTTGCAAGCCCCCACAGTCTGTGTAGCAGTTAATTAAAAATGTCACTTAGGGATGCAAAAAGGGTAACAGGGCTTTCTAAGAGCCAACTGCTCACTTTCTCCCCAGCACCTTCATGCTACACTGCAGCTCCTGTGCTCAGAACAGCACACAGGACCATCCTGTGTCCTCAAAGTCAGCACTTTATGATAAAGTTCATTAATTGCTGAACAACAACTCAAAATTCTTGACTACACAGCACCCTAGAGAGAGATGTGTGTTCCTGGACTGCCACAGGAGCATTGGGATTTCTCATGTGGGCTGAAGCTTCAGACAGCTAAGTGCATGCTTTACACATCAAGGTCATATTTGGCAGAGAGACTCAAGGGAGTTTTCTCAAAAGGATGGGAGCCTTTTAGTTTACTTTGATTTGTCCTGTTTTTCTGCATCTCTATTACAGTGACAAATTTTAGATTCATTTTGTATAGTCTTGGGCAATTTCCTCAGTCAGCTGGTTAGAACTCTTTGATATTCCCACCTCCTCTCTGTTCTCTAGGACTGTCAGGAGACCTCCAAAAGACATGAAGAGTTTATCAGTGTCAGATCAACACAATTAGTCTGTTCTTCCAATGGTAAGTCTGGAGAGTAAACCAGGCCCAGTCAGTAATGATCCTCCCTCATGCACAAAAATGTAAAGAATTTATCACTTGCACATGTTCCCTTAAAAAGTGCATTCACCAGAGATTAATGAAAATTAAACAATAAATAAATTGCAGTAAAAGTACGCAGCTTGGTCTGTAGTCTAACTGCTTCCAAAACACAAGGGCTTTCAGGGTGATACGAAAATTTGGTCCTCAGGGAAAGGAATCACTGCCTTTGACCTCATCAGGCCAAGGTGTTGCCTTGGGAGCATCATTGTGACAGCAGCAGGACTCAACCCAGCCTAGGAGAAACCAAACCAGGGCCACAGCTCCACGATGTTCAGGTGGAGGCAGCCAACAGCTGGAGGCTCATTTGATCTTCCCCCTCTTCTTTTGGCAGGGCAGCATGAGCCACTCCATCTGCTTGTGCCATCCCCAGCACTGCAAGGGCCGAGCTGCACAGAGGCAGCGAGGTGTCCATGTGGTTGGTGGCTCAGCTAAAGCCTCTCTCCACAGCATCTCCACAGCAGGTTGAACTCACTTTTTCCGTGTTTTTATCTCACCTGCTGCCTGTTGACAGACATCTCAGTCAACAAGAATTGAGCAGAGGTCCCCATCTGCCCCTTCAGCAGCTGAACAGAAAGTCAAACTCCTGAGAGCTGCCTCAGCTCCCGGGGGAGGTGAGTATCCTTGCTGGCAAGGGCATGTGGACCTGCAGAGGTTGACAGCCTAAGCCCCACACCAACATGGGCAGGTGTGGTCCAGGGCAGGAAGGGATGGAAGAGGGAAACAGATGAGGAACAGCCTCCCAACATATCCTGCAGTGTGCCCAGTCACCAGGAGGAAGGGACAAGCAGCCCCAGCCCAAGGGCTTGTGGTGGATCTGCATGGCCCTGCCACCAAACCCAAAGAGCTGGGACCTGCTTGGCACCTCCTGTCCTACAGCAGACAGGGAGCACATACCCAGCTCCATCCTGCCTACTGAGGAGCAATCACTGACTCTTCCAAGTCCCCTGAAGCAATGCTGCTGTGACTAACCCTCCAAATTACTCTGGATGTAATATAAAGGGATGGAGTAAACTCTGACCCACAGGTGCTGGATTTAAGTGTCACAAGAGCATTGAGGGGTTAGAGGGGCTTTTTTTCCTTCATGGACTGAAGGTAGGAGGATAATGTCCAAACAACTGTACTACGAAATCACAAACAGTGAGCAAAGCCAGGATTTCCTTAAGAAAACGGATATCAGACTTGCTCTTGGGCTCCAAAATTAAGAGGGTGAAGGATGGTACCCCAAGCATACCTTGACACCATGAATCCATCCCACTTATGTTGGCTCACCTGCTTGGAAATCCCTCATCTCTGTGAAGTTCAAATGTGCTGCAGAGAAGTACGTTTATCCCATAGCTCTCCTTTAGGACAGAGAAATATTAATCCCTGTCTACTGGCACAAAACCAAGGACACATAGAGGTGACATTGGCTGTGTAAGATCACACAAATGTTACCTTCACGAAACCACCGGATCAGGACAGGGTGTCTCTTTTTGCTGGAGGAGCAAGAGAGGCAGGGGCTGCTGCTGCAAAGCAAAACTGCAAGTCACTGAATTAGTTGTTACTGGTAAATGTCAAATAAATATCTGTCGCTTATAAATAAATAAACAAAATCTTTAAAAATTACATTTCCTTTATGTGGAAGCTTTCAAATCCTTGCTTCTCTCCCCAGGCTCTCCCTGGGGCACTGGGACAAAAACAGGGAATCCATTCACCTGCCAGGTGCCTTGCAGGGGCTGGTTAGCCCAGATTTTGACCCCGACCAGAGCACTTCACCATGGCAAAGGTGAAGTCAAACATTTCCTACTTAGCTAATAAATCAGCAGCTGCACTATTTCCCAGCTATTGCATCATTATTATTTCATGCCTTACTCTGCTCTGCAGGAAGCCATTTAACAGGCAATAAGAAGGTCCCTGGGGGGGTAAGTCAGCTCCACCCAGGCTCTCTCACAACATTGCCCAAAGGCAGCACTGGCAGAACAAGTCACCTCCCTCCTCCAGAATCATTCCAAAATCACCATGTCCCTGGTCCCAAGGGAAAGGCAGGAACAACCCACTTCTCAACCTCATTTATCTGCCTTTATGAAGCAAGGGTCACTATCTGTCTTTACAGAAAATGCCAGAATTACTGCAGAAAGAGCCTTTATGCTGAAAGTTGACCACCAAGGCCTCCCAGCAAATGGAGGCAACCTTAATGAGTTGTTAAGGGCTCAGCCAGGTGTTGAGAATAGTCTTTATCCACCTGAGTCTCAGGTGCTTTGAGGATTAGGTCCCAAGCAATTTCTTAAATATCTCTGACGGGTTTGTTTAAAGACCTCTGTAGCCATGCTGACTGTTTTGACTGCAACAAACAAACAAACATCTCTCTGCACCTGGTGGGAGGGTGATTTCTGATAAATTTTCCATCTTCAAAGCACATTGCTAGTCTGGATTCTCACATGTGCTGCTCATCTGTGGGTTGATTTCAGCCACGGTGGTGAAGGGAGCAAGGAGGTGAAGGGTCTTTCCTGAGTGGAAGCCAGGAAGGGGCTCTGGCATGAGGTCAGGTAGAAGTTGCACAGCTCAGCAGCACCGTTCTGGCTGTGATATCTGGGGCACCTGGTGTGATGTGTTGGTCCCCACTAGCACCAGGATGCTGGGCAGTCCCTTCTTCCACCCACTTACCCCTGCTCTTTAAGGACTGTGCTGCTCTTAGCATCATGGTGGGTCAGGGAACTGATCCAGCTGAAAAGCAATCCCTTTTTTTGCTAGCTGTGGTTTCCAGCAGGATCAGCTCCCTGAAACAGCTCACCATGGGCTTCTTTGCCAGCTGAAGGCAGGGCTCTGGGCTGAGGTGCAGGGTTTAGTGAGGTGCCCTGCACTGGATCCACCTCCACTGCTGCACAGTTGCACCCTCAGCTGCTTTGAACCATGTGGATTTAACTGGCAGAGCACTTGGAAAATTCACCCCACACCTGAAAACCTCATCTCTCCCTGCCCATGTCACCCATCCGAGGAATCTCTGTGGCAGCCAGTGCTGCTTAACTGTCTGCTTGCTCTGAAGCTGCAAAACCTGAATTGTGCCAAGGGGAGGAAAAAGCCTCAATAACTCTCAAGAATTATTAATTTCCAGGGAATAACACTGGTGACCTCTAAAAGTGGGCCTCAGGTTATTTTGGTGTGTTTGCTCTCACTGACAAGGGCACCCGTTCTTTTGTAGTGCTAATTTAGCAAACCTTCGTTTAAATATTAAACACAAAGCTTAACTTTTAGTAAAGTTGTTTTCTTGCACTCAGGCAGATTTGCTGGATCAACAGCACAGCCTAAAAATCCAAGCTGTAGAAGCCCAAGCTGAAGGTACCTGAATGAGTTGGTGCCATACCATTACCTGCAGCACTGGGACCCAGCTGTGAAATGCTGGGTACCAGTGGAAGGGGGATGTTATATTTCTCTCTGCCTTCCCTGCAGTTAATGTATTACTGAAAGCAGGGGATTTAATTGCCTCTGTCCTACCAGGCAGCTAATGAGTGTTATGAATAATGCCATGTCTTTCCAGCCCTCCTGAAGCCGTTCACCAGACCTGACTCATAATTCAGCTCAAATGAAAAGGCTGCCAGTTGCTGTGTGTTACCCTTCTGTTCATTTTTCAGACTTCTTTGCTTATTATTCAGTCTAGTCTTTGGAATAAAAGGGGGGTGAGGGGATGTAGAGGGGGTAGTAGCTTTTATTATTTCCTTAAAATTCCTCTTGGTTATGTGGCCTGCAACAATCTTCTGTTGTGTCTGCAAATAACCCTAGTTAGGGAAAAAAAATCCCCCATGTTTGTATGACAGGGATAACCAGCCTGCTCCGAGGAGAGGGCTCGGCTTTGGGCAGTCACGGTCCATGGCTGGAACAGGAATGTGAGGACTCCAGCTCCTTTGATCCAGCGCTCCCGGGGCATGAATAGGACACACAGAGCTCAAAGGCAGAACATGGCCTTTCTGCAGCAGTTAAACTCCCCGTTCAGAAGCGGGGTTACATCAAAAAATACTCCCCGGAGTCACACCTACCTCCAGAATCTTTTCCTCCTTTCCCTTTGTTCCCTCTCGCTGCCTGTCACAGCTGCACCGCCTGCCCCCCCTGCAGTCCACTCAGACGGTGAGTGATGCTCTGTCTCTATTCCATGACAGCAGCATTCAGACCCACAAGGGAGGCAGCAAGAGCAGCCTTTGTCACCTGATCCTCAGCTCTCTGGGCTGCCAGCTGACTCAGGGGAAGGCTTGCCTGCCCCAGTGACCTCCTGGGCATGCACGAAATGCACCTTTCTGCAGGGAACACTCTTTTTTTTTGGGACACGTTAGAGCCACGTGTCTCTCATCAGCCACACAGATCCCCCGGAGGATGGCATGTCCCCCCAGGACCCCCCAGGTTGTATTGCTGGAGAGGGTGGCAGGTGGGACTGGAAGAGGAGAGAGGATGTAGCAGAGAGACCTGCTGGAGGCTCTGCTAGATTTCCCCAGGGGGAGGTGCCACTCTTTCAAAGCCTCTCCTTATTTTGTATCTGTTCCATTCTTCCCCAAAGCAAATTGCAGAGAAGGACAAGAAAAATGTGAAAGGGCTGCTGCTCACGACAGGAGAGAGCCCCAGCTGGGACAGCACCCACCTCTGAGGACAACAAGGCTTGTGGTGGTGCATCCCTCTGGGACCTTGGGCCTCCTCTAATATCAGGAGCTCCTGACAAGCCCTGACTGTACCTGTTGGGCTTCCAACCCAAACCATTCTATGATTCTGTGAAGTGTCCCTGACCATACCAGGCGCTCTTGCATGACACATGTGGGAACAACACTGACAGTAACAGGGACATCAGCTGCTTGACTAAGGTGGGGAACAAGGTGTCAATCTCAGACAGCCTTGGAACATCCCCTATCTGAATCATAGCCCAAGTGGAACAGCACCATTGGTACTGGGGTTTTGGAAACAATTTCTGAATGCTTTGGAAACTCCGGTAATTACCGATCTGAGGATGGAAACTTGCTGGTGACTGAAGTCAAATCACTTTGTGACCCCACAAACAGTGTGACGCCCTTTGAGCTCTCCAGGACCACAACAGCTGTGCCAGCATCTCCCACTAAGTGGGATGTCTCTTGGAGCTTGATGACACTCAAATGTGGGTACTCCAAAGACCATCACTGACGAGGCCTGGGCTGATACCCACCTCCCCCCACACTCCTCCAGAGACAATCCAGGCCTCTTGAGAAATATTAAAGGATCCAACCTGTGTCCCTGAACTCCAGGGGAATTTTTGAGAGGTACCTTTACACACATATAGATGTAGATAAATAGATATATAGATAGATACATAAATATAGATTATGGTATGAATGTTGTTATCGTGAATCTGTAATTAAGTCACTGCTATAATTGTAGCTAATCCTATTGAACCACTTCATAAATGTTATATTAGTCAATGATTAAGTGCTGCTCAACCCTTCTTTACCCTCATATTTTTGTATCCATATCCTTTGCCCTTTTGCATCTCCGATCTCTGTGTAAATCATCCTAAATTGATTCTAATCTGATTTTCTTATGTGTGCTTCATGCACGTAGTAAGTAATAGTCAACCTTGCCATTGAACTTTAATAAAGTTGCGCTTTCATATATTCATATTAAAACCTGCAGTAAGATTGGCAATTAGGAGAAATTTCTGGACTAATAGACCTCATCCTTGTGGAATATTTCAACTTCCCAGACATCAGCTGGGAACACCATAGTGCTGAGATGAGCAGCTCTTGGAAATTCCTGAAGCTTGTAGGACATAACTTCTTAACACAGACAGTTGAGACAACTCCAAAAGCTGCCCTCCCAGAGTTGCTGTTTGTGGAAAGAGGAGGACTTTGTGTGGGATGTGATGGTAGGTGGCTGCCTTGGCCACATCAATCTGACTTATAAAATTTTCAGTGTAATGAGAAAAAAGGAGAGCAGAGTTGCTACCCTGGACTTCAGGAGAGAAAACTTTAAGCTATGCAGGGAGCTGTTTATAATACAGTACCCTCAGAATCTGCTTTTGAGCACTTAGGGAGTCCACAAGTGCTGGTCAGGCTTTAAGAATCACCTTTTAGAAGCACAGGAGCAGGTGATTCCACTGTGTTTTGAGTCAAGCACATGGAGCAAGCCAGCTTGGCTAAAGAGGGAAGTCTTTGTGGAGCTCAAGAGGAAAAAGTATGATCTCTGGAAATGAGGTCAGGCTTCTCAGAAATAGTACAGAGCTGTGGTTTATATATGTAAGGAGGAGACACAAAAGGCCAAAGCTCAATTAGAGTTGAAACACCACCAAGGGGGAAAAACCAAACAGACCCACATTTAGGAAAGGAAATGTATTTTATTGAAAAAAAAAAATTACATTTCACTTATACACCATGAAAATACTGAGTTGTGTGTTATTTTCATAAGAAGAGGTTAAGACTTGCACAAGAAAACCACATTCTTTATTACAGCATTACTCCACGAGATGAGGCTCTGGTGGCATCTGCACTGGGCGTTTTCACTAAACAGTAGAGCAGGGCTAAATGTGCTTTGGGCAAAAACCCTAAATATTGGCCTCTTCCAGGTGCTACTGCCCATTGAAGACATGGCACTCCTTTGGTCAATACTGAGTTATTTCTGAATTAGAGACAAATCTCAAAGTTTCTCTACTCACTTAGGTCCTAGGCAAATTCACAGCTATCCCTCCCCTCCACTTTTAACAATCTTGATTTGTGTTTCACACTCAGCCAGCTGAAAGCACATTAAAACAGCACACAGGCTGTCATCCTCCCATCTTCCAGAAAGAAAACAACACTGAAAGGGACACATTGCACCAACAAACACTTAACAGCAAATGGCAAAATCACTGGATGGTGCTGAATTCTCCAGTGTTTCCTTCCATCACTGCAGCTCCAGCAACAAGCCCTACGGTTTCCTTCCCTAGCAAGGCAGGTATCCACATACAGCACCTCTTAGGCACGTGAATACCTGTGCTGTACCAAATGCAGGGACAGGAGTGCCCATCTGCAGGTGGCACCCCAATGCCATCTGTCACAGGTGTGTCACAAGAAGCCCACTGTGCTCCCAGGCAGCTGTGACAGGCTCTGTCACCCCACTTGGCAAGGCATCTTCTGAAAACCCCTAATGAACCAGAGACCTTTAGTGTGGAAAGATTTAAACATCTGCAGACAAAAATAAATGCTAATGCCACGTAAATTCACAGGTGAGTTCCCTTATTTATCTGTTGACTTATTAATGTGATTTCTTCTTTATTTAAAGAAATTTAAAGAGCTGGACCTGGACAACTCTGACACCATGCAAGTGCTGTGAAAGCAGACTTGAAGCTTTCTCCACCTGGATCTTCCTATTATATTCCCTAGTTAGAGCACTGCTTTATTCAGTGCCATTTTCTACTCTGCTAAGCACAAGCATCACACAGGTCATTAAGAACAGCCACGCCAAATCTTTTAGTGCTATAATGTTTTTGCCCTACAGGGAATGGGGCTGGATTGAGAACACCAACTAAATCTGCAGCTCCTCTTTCAAGTACTTAGCTCACAGAAGATTTCTTTTCTTTCCCACTAGCAGTGCAGCTCTGCAATTAGGCCCTGCTTACCCAGCATCTCACTGCCAGGGAAAGAGGCAACCCCATTCTCCCCCATTTTGAGCAGCAGCATCGTCCCAGTGCCTCCCCAGCAGCAGCAGAAGCACTTATCTGTTCCCAGGATGAGAAAGTTAAGGGAACTAAAGGAGATTAAAACCTCAGGGGTTTTGACTGGATAAATTCCCCATTGGTTTTAGTTCTTTCACTTCGCTTGTTAAGGGGACAGGCAAATACCAAGGCCAGGACAGGTGATGGCAGAGGAATGTGAGGGCACAGTTTCTGGGTGTAGCTGAGCTGGGTAAGTTAGATATATCACAGCAGCTGATAATTCTCTACCTTTCTCTTCTTAAAAACAAGAGCCTAGCCTGAGTAATCTGAATAATGCACTTTCAGAGTCTCTTGGTTCTCCATGGCCTATAGAAGAAGTATAAGGAGATTACACCGTGGCCAGGAAAGCAGCACACTGTACATCACAAGCTTTAGAGTGCACACAGAGTTGTGCTAAAGCACAGCTTTGGTACAGCCCTGTGAAACAACCAGCCCAACAACTTCACACCGACCTCATCTCGGAATAACCTCCTCCGCGTTTCCCCGGAGGGAGGATGCAGGCAAACAGTCACTCTGCCACCACCACCATGGGGATACTGCACCCCCAGACTCCCAGGGGAGGAAAAGCCAGGCACAGTGAAGCACACACAACAGAGTTGTTCCCTGCCACAACCTCTCTCTATGATACATTATTCAAACCAGTGACATTTTTCCTGCTGACTTGGCAAAGCAGAAGTACCTCTCTTTTAACGCATCCAGAACTCGGGAACGCTTGAGAGAAAAACTTGTGATAAATTCTCCTCTACTTTTTGCAGTAGTGATTTATTCAGAAGGGTGGTGAGGATGCTGCCATGTTTCTTAAAAGGGACACAGTAAGTGATGCTCAGTTTTCCCAGATCACCAACTTTCGTGGCAGGAGTGCAACGTTTAGCAGAGGGCCCTGCTCAGAAAACTCCTTTATGTTGCAGACCTTGCACTTTCTAGGGAGATCAAAAAAATAAATATATCTGGACAGTTGTGCTTTAGTGCTGGTCTGCCAGCCATGAGAAACAAAGACTCAGTTAAGTCTAGCAAGATATAAAAATCACGTTCTGGTTTTCAACCACGCGAACAGCTTTGCCTTTTGACTGAACGGGATTTTATCGGTAACTCAACTCTTCTGAAAGGTATTTATGAATTTGAATTCAGAACACCCAACTAAAATTCTTCACATTATTACAACTGGCAAACTACAAGGAAAAAAATCTTTACTTTCTCCCCTTTAGGCTACTCATCTGTCTGTGCACACGTCCAGCACGAGCTATGAGTTAGCTTAGTCAGGTCCACACAGTTAGAACAATCCAGTTTTGTTCCAGTCTCCTGGCTTGTACATTTATTAAATACTTTTAAGACCTCCCAGTCTTATTTAATTAACTACACAAATCCATCACCAATTGTTAACCTATCATAGATGTATTTGAGACTTTATTCCAATCTAAATTTCAGGCTTACGCCACAAAGCTCACCTGGTTTTTAAAATGGATAAGGTAGCAATATTTAGGGTTTTCTTTATAAACAATGGTATCTACCATCCTATTGCCTCTCTCTACAATCAAGCGTAGAAGCCTCACTGCAAGAGGGATACAACTCATAACTGCCAACCAGAAAAGTACACAAACACTAAAAAGCCTACAATTTCATTAGAAATTAAATCATTTGCTATATTACACAGAACTTCATTGTTTTTCTGGCATAAAAGTCACTGAATTACTACATACGCCTCGAGGACAATCATTAAGATGTGTAAACATATAACAGGTCCACCTAGTCAGTACAAAGCACCACACAAACTTTAAGTACATAGAAAGTTTGCTCATAAATATTTCTTTGTTTAACAATTCAGCACTAAAAAAATATTACTTAAAAAGGCATCTTTTATTAAGTTATTCAGTTTGTCCAGGGCTGGTGGGGTTGTACTATCCCTACTGTATTACAGCCACCTGACTTTCTTTCCAAACCATTTTACTTCTCTGGAAGAAAAGGCTATGTGTGGCTGGGACCCAAAGCTTCAGCACAGTCTATAAAAATATATCTCTTTAAGACCTTCTGCTCACATCCTGAAGGCCTACTCAGCCAGCCCCCCAAAATTCTGTTTCCCACGCCTAACCACATTGCAAATAAAGCTTCAACATACACACACACACACACACACACACAGAGTACATATATTACACTCTTCTACACACAGAGTTTTTCTAAACAGCAATGCAACCACGAGGGCAATAGGTAAGTGTGATTTCAGTGGTAACATATGGCACAGCCTTCTCATATTGCTGGTTTTCTCTCTCTGAATAATGTGCTGCCTTATTCACTGCTCTGCAGATTGGGGGTTTATTACCTTTGTTTGCACTGTGGAGGCACTAAGTCAGGAATGCATGCATATTTAGGAGCATCCCATTTGCCAGGCCCACTGCTGCTGGAGCAGTAAAAGCACCAAACTGGTGGCACTGGTTTCCTGGTGAGGCAGACAGGAGCCTTCTTTGGCTGTTGGAATGCCACACCACGTTCCTCCCTCCTGGAAAATGGTGAGAACCAGCTTGGTCTCTCCTGAAACTCTGCAGACAAAATAGCAGCTCCCTTGCACTCTGCATTCAATGGCCTTCCTCCAGTGTGTGATTGAACCTCATGGATTCACCTGACATCTGCTCCTGCATGCAGGTATAAACTCGCTGGTTTACTCACTTACTTAAAAGAGAAGAGTTGGGGCTGTGATTGAACATCTCAAAGCTTAGTTTCCATGGCTGATATATGTCTTTAATGGACGAGCTTTAGAAAGCTACAGAACTGTTCAGGAGGCTCTCACTTACCAGAAGTAAATGTCTTTCATGAAGAACAGCTCTCTGAATATCTTATCCTGGGATTCTAACAGGAGTGGTCATTAAGCCAGTAAGGTTGCAATGGGATATAAAAGAAGGGGTTGTGTTTCCAATTTTTTAGTACCAGAGCGACCAAAATCTGTAACACGCCTCAGCCTTTAAAAGTACTCTTTAAGTGGGCAAAGACCTTTACTCAGGAGGGGTGGTTCTTTAGTATAAATATAAACCAAAATTCTCCAGTGGAGCTAAATGTAATGACACAGCACCTTCTCCAATGACCAGTGCTCTCACTAACCTGGATCCCTGCTCTCTCCCTCTTGCAGGGACACTGCTGGGTGCTGACAGAAGCACTTTTTCCCACATGAGGAACAACTGTTTTCCACTGTATAGTCCTGTATGCTCCAATCCACATAGTGAGGTAAAAATTCAGTGGAGTGCAGCTACATTCTGTACAAGAAACAGATCTCAAAATGAGTTATGGTTCTTACTCCAAGCCCCTCTTTTCACCTTGTTTGCAGGAATAAAGAGCACAACACAATAAGTTCCTACATATACAAGTAAGAGGAATGCAAGAGAGTCGTGCAGAATGCCAGTAGTTGTCTTCCCATGAAACTTTAAAAAAAAGTAAAAAATAAGACAACAAGGATGTTACTTCCATATCCATATCTTACAGTAAGATGATTACAGGGCACAAATGTGTGCTCTTCCATTAACTACCCTTCCTCTATACTAGGACATAACTAAGGAAATATTTAATTACATCCACTTTATTCAGCAAGACTATAAAACCATTCTTGTGCTGTTTGATTCTGAAATGATTAACGTATTTAAAAACAGGATCTAACAATTTGTGTGTGCACAGTATATTAAACGTAGATGCTTTTATTACAATCTTCCTTGCCACATATTTTAAAATAAAATCAATCAATACAATCACCATAACAGTCTCAGACAACAAATTAACACCATCCAATCAAGACACAGTTAAGATACTCAAAAGGCAGTATGAGTAGCTGGAAACCTTGGTCCTCTGATTCTTTTGCTTAACACATTAATTATAGAATTCTCCCCTCTTATGATAAAAATCAGCAAACAAACATCAACAATTCATACTGCAGATTTCTTAGATGTTTGTATCGAGTGGGAACAACACTGATTTTAGCACAATGTCTTTATGCACGTCTCCCAAAGACATGGGAATTTTCCTGTAGAGACTAATCCGAGCCCAAAATAGAGTAGATGGTTTGTAAACAACTTTTGGTCTCTCCTGCACCATGGCTCTGCAAACGAGTGAGTGTGCTTGGAGTAATCAAAACGGCTGAGCACATGCACTGTGAACCATTCCAGGAAAAAAGGGGGACCCATCACACGGTTAGTTCCAGTAAGCAGAACGAAAGGAGGTGACTGGACACAAACACAAAGCATTCACCTCTCCCATGCTCACAGGTACTGCAGCATGAGGGATGTCCTGTGCCACTGACCTCACACGGACACGTGAAGTCACCAGTCCCAAACTGCTGAGTGCTGCACTCTGGGTTACAGACACCTTTCATGCTCTTAGGACGGTCCTGGAAGATTATCCATTGGTTATAGACTTCACTCTCTGGGCTAAAGTGCTTGTTCTGTAATCAATTAGGAGCTAGGCTAGTTTAGATTAACCATTTATCTTTAACTAAAGGTTTGCAAGTGGATCAGACAACCCTGAAGAGTCTCCTCCGAGCCCTCAAATAAATAATGGGCAGCTGTCTGATACTGAGACACTTTCCAGCTGCACCACACAGACAGCAGGAACTCAGAAAAAGATACAGGTATTATATGCAGGAGGAGGGAATAAAACACAGGAACTGAGCTGAGTCTGAAATTCTGTTCTGCACACAGGCTCTGTGCCACTCTGAACAAATAAAAATGCATCCAAGTATTAAGTATGTATACCTTGGCATTTAAAAATAACTGTTGGCCTGCTGTGGCTACAAAATGTTAGCTACAGATTATATTTACAGATAATTTCTGATGTTTGTTCCTGGCAAGAGATGTTAAGCCCAATTCTTCAGCGAAGACATAAACCTGACCTAATTTAGACCAGGTCAGCAGGAGTTTAAAACAGATATCACATGAGCAACCCCCAAGGACTCTTAAGCAGATGAAGCCAGCAGCCCACTGCTACAGGATCCAGCTACTGTGAAATAGGAATTTTGCAAATTGAGCATATTAGTATTAATATTCTTTTGTTGTTGTTAACATGGATATGTCACAGATTCTAAGGAAGGTGTGAATTACTGAACTGATCCATTCTTTGAAGCAGTGGGAAAAGATCACACCTGACAGACATAACCTGCTCCAACAAACATATCACCTTCTCTTTTATGGCAAGATCACTGTTCACTATGGTTTACAATTAAAACCCTGTTTGCAAGGTAGTTTTAAGTTTTCTAAATTCCAGGCTTCTTCATTTCAGGAAAACAGCCCTTGTTTTATTCTCAATCCTCTTGTGAAGGTCTATTTATTCTAGTGGCAAAAAATATCCTGCTGTCCCACACTTACTAAAAGGGCATCGACCATGGTATGTACAGGTAGGGGAAGTTCAGTATGTTGATTCCTTCTTCCCAAGAGGATAGTAGGGATTATACACTTCCACATGAAATACTATGATTTTAAAAGATAAATAAGCTCATAGTTATGTCTGGAATATGGCACACAATACTTGGTTAATCAATGTTAGAAACAGTTAAAATCCTTTTAGTGTTCAACTGTTGAAATGCACCACTAGCTACAGTATTTAAATATCTTTGCTGAAAGCAATTATCTCAAAAAAGTTAACTGTCTTCCTGGCACAACTGCCCAAGCAAGCAGCAGCTTATCTGAGAAGGGGGCAAAATATTAATACGAGCTATTTTCTGGCCCATCTGGAAGTTTGTGTGTGGCAGGGAGAAAAAAAAATATTTGCATCGATTTAAAAACACAGCACTGCAAAGAAAGGCAGTTTGTTGTGCTTCACAGGATCACAGGATGGCTGAGGTTGGAATGGACCTCTGGAGACCATCTGGTCCAAGTGCAGCAGGTTGCTCAGGGCCATGTTCAGTCAGCATTTGAGTATCTCCAAGGATGGAGACTCCACCACTTCTCTGGGGAACCTGTGCCAGTGTTTGATCACCCTCACAGTCAATTATGGGTTTTTTAACGTTTTAAATGGATTTTCCTGAATTTCAGTTTGTGCCCACTGCCTGTTATCCCTTTGTTGGGCACCACTGAGAAGAGTCTGGCTCCTTCTTCACTGCTTCCCATCAATATTTATACACACTCTTAAGGTAGTTCACATATTTTTACATGTTGCACATCAGCCAGGAGCTCACATCTCTGTTAATGACTGCTAATTTCAGCAACTGTTCACATCACCAAAATTATTATTGCTAGAAAGTTATTTCATTACAGTGATTACTAAAAACGGTGGCAGTAGAGTCACATTTTGTAGATAATTTCTGATGGGTTTTTTTTCCTTAAAATTCTCGAGTCATATGATTTTTTTTTCCATTTTTATGTCAAACGCATGAGAGGAAATAAAATTAATACTGGTTGTTGAGAGTGAAAGTCTGAAGTTTGGCTCTTATATTTCCTGCAAAACACATTCCTCTTAAATTTCATTTGCTTCGAAGACATTAAAAATTAGAGGTTTCAGAAACTTATTAATTACGATAACTATTCTATTAAAGAAAACCTATTCAGCTAAAAATTTACATCAAGAATAAAATAGTCTTCTACTAGGTGAAAAAAATTAACTTTTACAATGGCAGAAATTCATGACAATGATGGGATAAATGAAGACTATCAGTTAGGCAGATGTGAGGAGGAAGATGAAGGAAAGGTATCTGGGAGATACCCAAGAGTGAGTTTCCTCAGCCTACTCAGGCAATCAAGAAAAATTTTCCTCTAATGCAAGTTTTCTTCATGTTCCTGCAATCAGAAACGCAATTTTAATCCCTTTATGCAGTCTGAGACAAACAAAGCTCATCAACTGAACGTGAACAGCAGACCAGACATCAAGAACATGGGTCCCATACAGATCTCATCTGCATGTCTGTCCCAGTGGTTCGGGATGTGGCTGTGATGTATTGACACTGATATTATTAAAAATCCCATTGTGAAGCTATATGAAGAAGAATTTTGAAATTAAGATGCATTACTAATAACAATGCATTTCTGTCATCTCTAATTGGCTGCAGAGACTTACATTATGAACAAGGTAATTTTCTGTTTTGCTGCATTTGGTAAACACATGTAACTCACTAAAACCAAAAATAATACTTTTCCCACATTGCTTCATTGATAAGCCTGTCTACAGTGCTTACTACTGTGGAAGTGCTCTGTGTAGTTTTTAAGTACAGACCAGGGCAGCCACCTTTCAGAGTAAGAGCTGCTTTCTCTTTTGTCCTGAACAGAATGTTTGTCCTTAGTTAAAAAACAGAGAATCAAACCTGACCTTGGAGGTAGAACTACAAACTCCTAACCAGTGCTACTGAATAAAAAAGTATCATCTTATTAATGAAGGTGTTTCTGGAGCAGCTTTTGGAAGAAAATCATGTGGGCACCCACAGACCTAAGAAATAAGCAGCCAGTCCCAAACTGTGCAGCTGTTCACAGGCCAGAAGCAGGAGCAGAAATCAGCAACATGAATGACACCTCAAGGTCACTTCAGAGTACTGAACATGCCAAACATCTTCAAAGTACTCCTACACACAGCCAGAACTTTGTGTGTAGCTTTAACCCTGCTTAGTCTCATAGCAGCTGAGATACCGAATACCTGAGTAGGTAACCAGGTATCTCCAGGAAAAGGGAGCATGGAGCCAGCTCCATTGGCACTAGAGGCCATCCTGAAATACATTTTCCAGTCAGTCAAGCATTCCATTAGCAAATTCACATCTAAAGTCTTCGGCAAGGCAGGAACATTGTTCTCTCTTGCCCTGGGTCGTTACGCAGACTAAGTGAATCCGACAGCCATTTTGATACCTGGAATATGCTCAAATGCACACTAACTGTTTTGTTTTTTAAACTGAGCAAGGCCAGCACATATGTTTGAGAGTGGATATCTGCCTATGCTGGGCACTATTTCATGAAAGTCAGGTTTCTGTCACAGATCTAAGGCAAATATTACAATTTACAGGAAAGAAATGAGGACATCAATACATTGTGCGTTATTGGAGACGTACAGCCTTTATAACACGGTGGCTTTCACTATGATCTCTGGGTTTTCTATGTCCTTTTTGCTTTGGACCATTCTCAGTTCCAGCTGGGCTGAGTTTGGTTTGTTTCCTTCTCCAGCTTGTGCTAAAAAGATGACATCAGAACGTCATTAAAAACAGAAATATAAAAAGAAACAAGTTGCATTTTTCTCTTATCCCACAATTTTCTCTACCTTCCTCCCTTCCCTTCCCCAATTTCCCTTACAATCCCCTGCTAAAGGCTTCCAAGGTACAAGATCCAGGTCGGCACTGTGATTTTCTATAATCCTTGTTCAGCACCTCTCTCCAGGCAAAAAATACGGCTCTGCTGTTAATTAGAAAGTGACACAGACATGCTCTGAGAACCCAGAGATCCCATCTGGATTTCCTTAGAATTGAAAGACATGGGAAGTCCAAGGGGACAGAAGCTGAAAAAAATCACTCCTCACATGGCCAACCCAGCAAAGAAATTATTATTTGCTGATAAACCCCTCTCAATACTAAACACACACACTCAAGGGGAAAGTGAGTGAGCTACACTTAAAGCAGAAGCCCTCTTGCACATCAAACTCTGCATTTCCTCATGTTCTTCTGCCTCTGTTTTGCAGAGCTGAGTCAAGCACAGTCAGCACGGCTGCGGTCCCACTACAAGCTAAACAGTGACATCTTCAGTCAGCTGTTGTCAAAGATAGGCTTGGAGGACACAGTCAGGAACATGCAGACAAGACTAACAAGCTCTCATCCTGTAAATTCTCTGGCTGCCTCTGCACTGAGGGCTGCCTTTAGTCAGGAAACCCACAAAGCTCTCTGAATGTTTCTTCTGATGCAAATGCAGACAGAACACGGGAACAAGGTCTGAATGAATTACCTTTTGCACTCTTAATGGTCCTTTGCAGAACATGCTGCATGGCTGACACAGTCTTTTCACATGCCACCTGCATCAACATAACATATTCAGGTTTTAGTAAAACTTCAGCTGCCTAGTTTAATATTACTATTATTTCAAAAACACGGCTATTAAAAGGCAAACATGACTGATGACACAAGCAGGATGACAACTATGTAATGTAGAGTTTGGGGGAAAAAATTTTTGACTTAATTCTCTAACCAACTGAGCTAATTCTCCCAGAACAGGTATTAGAAACCATATACTCGTATCGAGGACTCTATATCCTTAAGGGAAAGGAACAGAAAAATAGATCTGAGAAATTGTTTTCAGTGCTTATTATGACATGAGGATAAAAAATTGCAATTACAAACATGCATGCAGTCTCTCTCTCTAGAGAGAACATCATCTTATTTGGAAAAATTACAAAATCAATCCAACTGAAATGCAAATGCAACTGTTTGATGCTCCTTTTGGTAAAAGGGAAATTCTCGGTTTTTTTCCTCTGAGGTGAGGAAAAAAAGCCAAAACAGAAGACAGTCTTTAAATAATGTCATAGATTAAAAGTCATAAAAAACCCAGAAGAAACATGGTCTAAACTTGCAGAGAGATGAGTAACTTCTCCCACACCTTCAAATTGTTTGGATGCTTGTGTGTCCATGCCAGAAGCATAGCAGCAAACAGGTCTCCTGTTCCAACAAAGACAGCATCCACTTTAGGAGACTCCATTCGAATTCTTTGTGTTATCCTGGTACCATCTGCTTTAGCTATAACACAAATTGACAGTTAAGTAACAGACCCAGCAACTAACACAATAGCATTTACTAGAATTTAAAAAGAAATAATTTTAAAAGTGATCATCAGATTTGAATTCTTCTGTTGTTTGGAATGTAAAGCTGCTAAGGAGTATTGTAAACTTTGTACTTTAAAAGAGAGGGGTTTTAAAAGGCACAACCTTCAAAAATTTGGCCAACTTGGGGTAGCATTTACAACTTATATACTCTACATACTTCATTTAAGAGGGAGGAGGTAGATAGCACCTTCATTTTTCATTCCTCAAAACTGTGCCCTTCTCAGGTGGAAACACTGTGTGACAGTCTGAAACACAGTGAATCTTGGTGATGGAATAAGTATATTTTATAACCTATGAGGGGGGGAACAGTCTGCTAAATAGTACACTGTAACTTTTCAGAAAAGTATTCAAAACATTCCAAGTTCCTGTTTTATATCACCACTACTCTCAGGGCCACTACTAGGGGCTGTAAGAGCCCTGATAAAACTCACCCAGGACATCCCCCACCCTGCACCCTCTGCCCAGGAGCTGCAGAGAAGCTCAGGCCTGGGCACAAGCACCCTTGCCTGAGCTCTGTTGTAGGTATTCCTGTGTTCAGCCCTGCTGTCCTGACTTAATGTTTAGATTTTCCAGATTAATCTCAGACCTGGCTTGTCTCACCTTCCTCTGATGACCACTGGCCTCTCAATGGGACCTGCCCTGCTCACCTTATTCAGATACAGTGGGTCTGAGTCTTGTGGGTGTTCTGCCTGTGCTGTGATCACACACAGCTCCCAGCTTGTGTTCCCTCAGGGAGCAGCCCCAGTCTTACCACTCCTTGACATTACTGTAGGAAAAGCTGTTCCCTTAGGGATCTACACTCCTTCCATGCACCACAGATGGGGGTGACAAATTACTTCATCAAGAGACAAGTTAAACGAAAGCACAGTCAAGGGAGGAGTTCATGACTTACTTTTTCTGTGGCTTCCCAGAGCAATTAAGTAGTCATTTCCCAGAGGTGCCTGTAGATCTGAGCTTGTGATCACCACAGTCTCTGGTCCCATGGCATGGAGCATATCCATTACCTTTCCATGTACAAAAAGGCAGGAATCAGTGACTGCAGTTACGTGTTGGATAAACTTCGCATCATACTTAGGATTTTTGACCAGCACCTTATTTTGGCATGTTTTGTAAAGAGAAAAAACAGTTTCTGCTCAAATAATTCACTTGAATTAGGGGCATTACTTTGATATAGGGGAATCAAAACATCCACACTTAAATGTACACACTTGTTAAAATATACAAACGTCTCTGTTTGTGTTATCTTTGGATGCTCCTCTGAAAAGAACACTCTGTTTCAGCTGTGATCGGATTTTTTGCCTGCATCACGTTTTCAGAACGTATCATCAAAAGAACAGGAGAACAAATACACAGACATGTTCACCTGAGCTGGCATCTTGAAACAGTTGTTAGAAAGCCAACAAATCCAGGTCCTGAAATCTTATTTAGCTACTACTTTAAGAGTTAGCAAAATTTTTAAAAGTTAAATCAGAGGTTCAAGTGTATCTGTCTCTATTCCTTTCTCATTCTGTTTCAACCTCCAAATTACACTTGCAAATTATATACCTTTGCATGTGTATTTTCACTCTGTGTTCCTCACTTAAACTCATAAATACTCTACTTCTGACATCACAAATGGTTACTACAGAAAGAAGTGATTTTGATTTCACAGAAGAAAGAATGACTTCAGTAATGAGTTTAGCATAAAACACAGATAAAATATTAATTCTCTCAGCAGAGTTTAACTAAAAATCCTCTCAGGCTAGCTATGACTCATGAGCAGACGGATTTATTTCTGCTATTTTTTAATTCTCTATTGCTTTTCTTTCTTGTCTAAGCCTCCAGGTTTCTTCAACTGTCAGACCTCTTTGCACAGACATCAGTTGGGTTTTAAAGAAGCAATAAATCCACCAGCATACACTGACATAATCAACTGTGAAATAGTATTAAACTAAATTTCATTTCTCAGTCACAATTCACCAACAACCTAATCTCCACTATTTCTAGTCGTAGGACTACATTAATATTACATCATATTTAATGTTATGTTAGATGCCTATACTGTCATCACTAGTCTTGCTGAAGAAATGAAAGCATGTCACCATGGAAGTTGATGCCAGAATTCCTACCACCTCAAAAGGGGACAAATTCCAGCATGGATTATTACTCAGAAGGACAGACTATATATGATATGCAGCTGGGGAGACAGATAGATTAAAATATAATATCCTGCAAGCAACTATTTTAAAAATGCTTCCACTCCTAAATATAATTCCACCTCTTTGGAAGAGATTTTTTTTAAACCCCATCACAAATAAATGCTATCACACCAAACAGTCAGAAAACTAACTTGCACAACTGTTCAGCACATGCAACTTGTGTTTGCAGCTGAAACATGCAAATCTAAAACCAATGGTTGCCCAGCTAATTGTGTTCTCCTCAAGGCTGTGGGTCCACTGGTGAGGATGAGAACGGAAGAACTGAGTTGCAGTTAGTGGCATAAAGCACAGCTCATCACCCTCACCCAGCACAGTGGGGTAATGTAAAACTGGGGGCTGTAAAACTGGGGAGGGGGGAAGGTGAGAACTAAAACAGCTGAGATCTTTTTAGATGCTTCCTGCAGTGAATCAATGGCAAGCAACCCATGTTGTCTGATGTCGCTACAGCAAAAAACCAACAAACATTTGGGCTGACAGACCCCCAGCTACTCTCCAGGGTGCCACTGCAGCTGCTGTTTGTTTAGAGATTTTGTGTTCTTTTGAAGTTCAAAACCAAATTGGAAGGAATAACATCAGTCCACTTGACTAGTCAACAAAACAAAGAGCTCAGCCCTTCTCAAGACATCAATAAAACCACATTCCTATTTTGTCCTTCACCACCAAGCCCTGCAGCTTTTTATTTTCTTCAGTTTGTATGAAAGGGTAAATCTTTACACCTCGATGCAATATATTTGCAGGCTATCTATCATCTCTGTATGGCAATGACAGCAGCTGTCAATGCTGTGGATTTGTCTGGGAGAAGGAGGAAAAGCTGGCCTCACACTCAGCCTTGCTGCTGCACGACTCACACATGGACAGCAAACAGAGAGACCTGAGCAGGTTCCTGATGCCCAGGGTCACCCGAGGTTTTCACCCCAACCAAAGCATTTCCACAGCATTGATAAGTGTCTGGGTACTTGCCACATGTGCTGCTGCCTCTCTTCTTACACTGCAGTAAAGCAACCTCACAGAGATCTACTCATTACCAAGGTAATGGCTTTATCTGTAGCTCTTTCTGGAAGTTTCTGTCGAAGTCTGACACTAAAATAGGAAATGTTTTGTGCCTGGAGCGCATGAACTTTTTTGACATACAGAAAGAAAGGATGGAGGCTAAAGTGACTTCAAGGTTAAAGACAAACTGCAAACTGCAGCACTGCAGGCAGGAATGCAGAAAGAGATCTTACACACCCTACCCGTTCCCTACTTACCTCTAAAGCATCTTTTTCGGTGTAAATCTTCCTGCCCGTGAGTAACCTGAGAATGAAACAGAAATCTTAAAAGAGCACAAGTACTACAGGCAGTGACTGCTTTGTTTATCCTTTGAAAGGAGGAAAGCTTGGACCGCACCAAACAGGTCTAAACCTTCTGTAGCTTCACGGTCTGCTGGACCAGACCGCTGTCTTTAAAGGTTACGTGCACAGACACACAGTGCTTCTGCAGAGGACTCACACCAGCCCTAACCTGCCTCCTCTAGAGATCCCTGTACCACAAAAATTCCCTTACAAGTGTCTTCTCTCCATCTCCCATGTAGCTGCTCCCTCCCCTCAGAGGCACAGCCTGTGATGTATCACAACAGATTATTTCCTGACCAAAGAGTCACAGTCCTATGTGGACAGGACAAGCAGCAGGCATTTAAATTCTTAGCTCCTATGAGATGTTGACATGGTGGTATTTCTGAATCTAGTTTTGGGGGGTTGAACCCAACTATCTCAGTTTTGATATTCTAACATGTAATAAAAGTTTCCATAGTAATGGGTAAGGATGGGGAAGGTATTTTTTCAACCTGTCCTAGATAGAGGCCTCTGGGGATAACAAGAAGTAATCATGAAAATGAGAGACTGGAGAAAACAAGAGAAATCTTTTCCTCACATAACTTCCAGATTTTTTATTGATTTCAGTATGGAACATCTGAGGTTGTCTGAAAAGCACCACTTGAAAGTAACAGCTAAAAACCAAACCCCAAAACATACCTACATAAGGCACTATAGTGAGACAAATAAAATAATGGGGTATCGGCCTTCCCTGATTTTGTCCCCAAGTTTATTTGGCTAGAAAAGGAAATAAGCACTTACTCAGCTTCAAACTGGTTAGGAGTAATTATATCTGCAACAGGTACAACTTTGTCCCTGTAGACTGGGAGGAGATCCTTGGGCACATACTAGGGAAGAAGAAACAGTGTCAAATGCTGTCAGGAGGATCTGTGATGTGGGACAGCAACCCTCCCTCCTCACTGCCTTTTTACTGAAATTATTTGCTAGTTTTGATCAAAAATGAATGTTTGTCAGTATGCAGCCTGGTATTGGCACATGGAGCTTTTCCATCACTGATCACAGCCCAATCCTAACAGCTGTTGGATCCCACACAAAATAACTCATCTTCATTTAGGTTCCAGTGCTGTGTCAATTCACAAGACAGCTGACAATGCCAGCCAGGCTACCAGCCAAAACAGAGCTCCTGACAGAAGATGAGAGAACTCCAGTGACACAGGGAGGTAGAGTATTGGGATATTTTCCTGCAGACATGGTCTGTATTCCCTCTGTTGTCTCAGCAGAGAGCCTGAAATAGTCCCAGGGCTATGCAGCTGTCATTCCTCCCACATACTAAACTCATTCAAATACAAGAAATTAAAGCACAAACTTACTTACTGGGATTCAAAGCCACACTTAGGTAAAGTAGCTTAGTTTGGGTGTTTAAAAATTAATAAATCTTTACACATCTTTATAAAACAAACATTCACTGCACAGAGAATCCAAACAGATGAATACTAACCATAGAGCCTTCTCCATTCCATTTATCACCCATCACTGGATCACACACTGTAATAGAATAAATTTAGGTTTAGAAATGGGGTACAGTTATAGAGACCCTGGTTGAAGGGAAAAATTCTAGGTAACAGCACTGAGCACCTTATAGCTTATATAATTTCACAGCTCTTGCAGTACACTCAGCCTGAAATTTGTAACTGGTGGCTGCCAATCCTGAAAGAGTAGGCCATGTCTTAAACAGTTATCAAGTTGGGATCACCCTCTCCTGCCTGCTTCCATGTTGTTATGTCTGAAGATGATGAGGATGAGAGGATCTGAGTGCTGGGAGTAAAGGGCCTTTTGTTATGAAGAACACAAAGAGCCCTCCCCTTCACTCCCCAACCCTAAACTCTGGAATGGTAGTACGGTTGGGAAGAAATGTGGGAGAAGCTAATAGCTCTGAAAAGAGTCCCATTTCTACTTCAGTGTAAAAAAATACATGCCAAATGTACACACCAAAATGTTGAGTGTATATTAAATAAAAAGTGTATTATAATGAAACAGTAAGAAAATCCATGCCAAAGTACATGAATTCATATTTGGTGTAGTAATATTAACATGTGTTTGGGATGGGTTCTGTATCATCAGCAGCATTAACAATGTATTCCAAGTGTCCTCAGTTTCAGAGCATGGAAATAGCCACAGTGTACTTCAAAAAGGAACATTGTTCATTATGTTAAAAGAGCCTTTAGCAAGATAAAAAAGAAATACAAATCCAATCAGTATTTAAGGAAGTTTTTCTATGAATAAAAAGAGGGTAATTTGTTTTACATTTTAAAAGTATTTTCCTTACATTATAATCTATTTATTAAATATAAAGGGTCTTAGAAGCCTAGCTGTGATCTCTACATCTGACCTCTTCCTTTTCTATACAGTGAGATGCTCCTTTCTACTCATATTCCAACAGTCCTTAGTTTTCATACAAGGCTCTGGAGAATCTGACAATGCAACAGTGTTAATAAAGACTAAAAAGCAACAAAACCCAGTGAAGATCTCTCTGCTACATTTTCCTGAATGAGCACTGTGCTTTGTTAATTTTAAGTCATCAGCAGTAGACACCTGCAAATCCTGCCAATCTTTCTAAATGCTTCCTGACCACACAGTTTACTGAACCTGAAGATGACAGCTAAAAACCATAATTCACAGCTTTTTATCCCACTAAATCCTCCCTGAGCTTGCCCTGTCACTCTAAACGTTTGCTCAATTCAAGCCTACACTGGTTATGTTCAAATGTCCCAAAAGACATTCAGGAAGGAAAGAGGAGAATTTTTTTCCCACAGGTTTAAGCCTGACATGACATGTTAATGAGGACAGTTGCTAGAGCCTGTTGCTCCCACATTTTAGCAGAAGGCACCAGAGCTAAAAAAAGACTTGGAGTTGAAGGTAAATCATGAAGCTTACAAGGCAAAGTAAGACATTTATGGGATGTTACATGAAGCCATGGCAGGGCAACACGGGAGAGTCTGTCCTGCTTTTGACTGACTGGGAAGTCAGGGAGAGGCTTCAGGTACATGCAACCTCTGAGCTACCACCAGCAGCAGCTGGCTGGGATTTTTATCCTTTCTTGGATACAGACAGTCAGTCCTCAAGGCACATTCTCCCTTGGACAGCATAAGGCAAGAAACATACTGAAAGGCATAAAATCAGAAAGATAAAAAGCCAAGTCCCTCAACACTTAAAGCTGAAATGAAACACCACTGGAGCCTCAGAGAGCCCCCAGATCAGCGGAGAAGATGGTTGTGAAATGCTGTGTAACATCAGAGCAGTGCTGTCATCCTAAAACAGTAAAGTGAATAAAATTAATAAAAACGCAGTGATGAAACAGAAAGGATTATAATGCACTTCCTTACCATATACAAGGTTGGAATTCTGTTGCTTCAACTCCTGGACAATATCCACCACCATTGCAAGAAATGATGTGTCTCTTGTATACCCTTTGGGGAAAAAAATAAAAAGAAAGACATTTGTGAAGTCTATTTTCATGAACACTTCTTCTGTTTTTAGTTTTGGATAGGAATGCTGCATACTTCTCATTCTTTGGATAAATGCATTTTTAAAACAAAGGCATTTTAGTAGTTCATTCAGGAAAAATAGGTGGGAAACAAATTCAGACAACTACAAATATAACCTTAAGAATCCATTTACTAAATATGTTATATATGAAGGGCTCATACAATTTCAAAATGCTTGAACATATATAAACAAAGGTCAGGTTAAAAGGAAAAAAATCTTTCCTTTTCATCAAAACAGCAGTCTAATAAGTATTATTTATGATGTAGTAAATATTTTAATTTCCATATACTTTTCTCATACTCTGTTTTAAAGCAATTTTTTAATTATTATTATTAATGTTTGCGCTGATAAAGTCTAGCATACTAATGCAATGGAGTTTTAATTTTGAATATTTTGGAGCAATGGCCAAAGTACCAATAAAATTTCTGTTTTTTAGGCTTAGCAGTGAAAAAAAATGGAAATAAATTTTACTATATTTTAAGGACTTAATCACACTGCTAGCACCACAATATTCTTATTTAATAATTAATTTCTTTATTTTATAGATGTTTCTTAATTTATATATTTATATATTAACTTCATTTGCAGCATTTATAAATTAACAATTTTATTTGAATTTATTTTAGTTCATTCAATACTATTATTTTGAGTCAGGTAGTATCTTCAAACCTTCAGCTTGGAAATGTCCACTCTACTAAAATATTTAAAAGTGCCTTTTGGAGATTTTTTTTTTTTAAACTCACAAAATTAATCAATTCTTAGATGTTGCAGAGAAATGGAAAAAGTTTCCAAGATTTTTGGCCAAAATGCTTTGCCTTACATCTATGAAATGCTGATCATCAGGAAAAAGAGCCAAGCAAAGATTTTTGTTATAGACTGGCTGAAAAAAAAAAATACACAGCTTGGTTAACATTATTGACAGAGGTGTTTAAAACAATTACACTGAATTGGAGTTTATCTCTTACCTTGAGCCTTTTACTGTAAATGAAACAAGTATATGAAGATCTACAAATACCAACAGTCACAAAAGTTAACAGTGTTACTCTAAGTGGCCTAAAGACAATAACTTCCATCTCAGCCAAGATATCTACAGTCACCAGACATACAATTAACAATAAAATCCTGTCCGTTGAGAAATCAATTTGTTTTCAGTGTGTAAATAATCATATCCAGGTTGTTGGAGGTACAAAGTAGTTGTCCACTATAGTGAATGGCTGTTCCTGTTTGAAAAGAAAAATCTGACTTTTGGCCCTGAATTTTAAGTTCAGTCACAGTGCAGCTGCAGAATAAAACACTGGAAGTATTATTGGATATTAAGAAATTACTGACATTTCTACCCATGCCTTCTTTTTGTCCATGCTGAAAATGTCTACAGCAAATAAGATTTTAAAACAAACTTGAACAACACACTGATCCATCTACCCACAAATCCTTTTTTAAAAGGCATGTTAATAAAGATTCCCTTTTTCTCCGAAATTTCTTTTCTTTTGCTGAAGATTTCTGTTTCTCATTCTTCCACTTTTCATCTCTTACATCCATTTTGGCAGTACAAGACTGTGATAGAAAGGGTGTAGAGGTCTCTTCCAAGAGTTGGAAGTAAAATAAAAAAGGAACATTTCAGCTAAAAGAATACTCAAACACTATTTAGAATTTTTGCATACTAGCATCTCCTGAAAATTCCTGCAATACAGTGTGTTCTTCCTGGAAATGTCCTCTGAGAGAGTTCTTTCAAGGAAAAAAAGGGTGTTCATCTATTTCTCAATCACAGAGAACTCCTTTATGCCAAAATTAATTTCTTAACCTTAGTTCAATCTACTTTCTATTTAGTCTCCTTTATTTTGGAGATATTCCTTGAAAAAGCCCTGACAATAACTCTTCAGACATGTCATACCCTTCCAGCCAGAATGACTGCTGTGGAGTTATAATCCATACACTTAGAAGTTTCCAATTTTCCCTGTATATAAAGAACTTCCTTACATGTGGAAGCCATGAAATCAGTTAAATCTGGTTATATATTTCTGCTTACCTTTAAAAAGTGACTGTTCACTGCTATAAAGAAATGATACTGTAATCTAAACCAGAGGCACAACTCTTACTGAGGTGAAACCTGATCGGTAACCTACTTTTGAGAAGCAGGAATTGAGAAGCAATCTTTAATAAAAACTGCAATTAGGATCTCTCATTTCCAGAAAATGTTTTACAAGAAGTTCTCTTTGCCTGTATTTATAAACACTTTGTACTTAGTGCTAGAAAAGGAAGACACTGCAGGACTGTATTCACTCAGATGACCTACATAGTAACAAGAGCAAAAAATCAAGACATGACAGAGTCAAACCCAAAATCCAACCCTGCTTATACTTTGCTCCGTGTCCAAGCACTATGCCTTAAAGATCAAGCAAAAAAATCAAGGACATACAACTGTGTATAAAATCATGCTGCAGTAGCACAGAGTGTCAGTGCTGCAGATTTAGGAGCAAGGGTTAAACTCATGTCTTCCTAACAAATTTTAAAATAATACTCTGACATTCCTCATCCTTTTTTTTCCAGTAGAGGCACTCCCAAAACATTAAGTATGCCTGCACATGACTGGCCTGTACAAGTCTGTAAATTATACAAGGGGATCAATTTACCCACCCAGTTACAACCTGCAGGCTGGAGAGCTCTGGCTGTTCCAAATTAAACAGCACGAGCAGTTGAGACGATAATATACAGGTGAAATTGCAGGAGGAACCAAAGGAGGGAAATTTTAATTGCTTGGTTTGCAATAAGGAGGGATATGGTTTATATTTCTTTAGTTCTGTTTACATCTCATGAGAACTCCAGGGAACCAGCTCATCTTACCTGTGAGTACATAATCGTAGCGGTTGACCTTGTTCAGCTTCAGTCCTTCATATAGTTCATGAAGCTCATCTGAATTCAACACCTGACCCTTCCAGTGGGCATAACCTGCAAAGCAAATGCCAGATAATTTTTTTCAAGAGCTGGATTTTCTATTTCAGATCACACATTATACACATGCAGGGACCACATCAATTATCAGCATCAGAAAGCATTTCCACCTCTTCTGTAAAATGCTGTTGCCGAATGAAAGCTGCTGTCAGCAGAACAGTTGATGTGCTCAGCTTCTTCTTAGCACTTCTGTCTCCCTAAGAATGACTACACTGCAATTTGAGACTGTCCATTTACCAGCAAATCAAGCTGAGAACACACAAGCTCCTGCAAGATTTCCCATGGAGCCTTTGCAACTACCCCTTTCCTGTGCGGAGGGTGACAAACATATGTTTTAGGCTTCACTGGAGGAGGGTGTCAGCACAACATATCTTTGTTATTTTATACTATATTAAAAAAGAGAAAATTGACAGTTAGATGACAAGCTTAATAGGCTTGTGGATCTGTCCATACCCAGACATGCAGCACTGCTGCACCCCATCAGATGTGGTGCTTGCTGGGACCCGCATGTAACGAATAGACATATAATGTCATCTGACAGATTTTCTTCCCAAAATAGCACAGCTTTAGTACTGAGAATCCTGGAGGAGGAAATGAGTAGCAGAAAGACACTATAAACAGACAAATAATATCCATACACTCTTATCCTTGAATGATCTCTAAGAATTACAAGCCAATATTCTCAGCCGAGAAGTGGATGGAATGTGAAGTTACTTGGGAGAAGCTGAAACGATTTCAGCAAACAGTGGACCAAGCTTCATGGAAGCCAATTTCAAGGAAAACAAAAATAATTTCCCTTAACAGAATCTAAATATTTATTGAAAAATATAAATGCACCTTGCACCTTGTTGTCAAAGCCTGCTGCCCATCCAGGTGGCACCAATCCCTTCCCTGTATGTAAGAATGGAGCTTCCTCCAGGATTTTAGATGAAGCACCCACAGTTTAACTCTTCCAACTTCCATAAAATCAGAGGTTGTTAAAAAGCTTATTTTTTTATTAACTGGAATTAGGAAAAGTGAAATGTTAAAATCATGTATCTTCTTCCATACCACCCTTGTGTGATAACTTCTGCTCTTGCAGTTAGGAAATTCTGTGATAAAAACTGTTGGTTTTGATTATCACTCTAAACTGTGTTATTAGAGTAACTGCCAAAAGGTGCCTGGAGCTTAGTCTAAGCACATTTTTCAGTTTTCCTTCTTATGAATGCAAATACACCCACAGTATGGTGAGCAGATGGATCATTTTGTTCTCCTCAGCTCACAAAGGCCAAGCCTCTAAAACACGACTCGCTGCCAGCTGGCTGGGGGCCTGACTCACATCAGCCACCACCACTCTCTCCCAGGCAAATGCCTCCCACAAAGTCCCTGTGAAGAAATGGACAAAGTGGGGGATTTCCATGTGTTAGGCCTGTGGTTTCATTGCAAAATACAGTGATATTCAAAACTGCAACAGCCAACACCCAGGCACACCTCTAGTTCTTCAGGCACCCCGAGCGTATGAGGAACACTTGACTACACCTAACCCCAGTAGCTGGTTAATTAACACATATGCAGATGTTTGTTCTGTCACATCTGCAGTGCCAGAGAGAAATCATCTGTCCTCTCCTCTTCCTTGAATCTCTGTAGCACTGCAAAGCCAGTACAGAGACACAACAGGGTCCTTCCACTGTGGCCATGAATGAAACTGGGTGCACTTTTCACCCAGATGCAAGATCTGCTGGCAAAAGTGCAGATTTTTGCCTCACATGTGGCCATAAATATAAATATGATAGATTGCCCAGACAATCCAGATACTCTCAGGAGGCATCCCTACAAATTCACCATTTAACTAAGAGTTCACCTGGCTATGTCAAGCTGTCTGTACCAAGCTGCCTTAAATACTCAATGCACAGGGTTCATGTCACACTGATCCCTCCACTGAGGGGGAGAAGTAAATATGGAAACACAATATTGGGCAGCAGCCCAGCTTAGCTCAGGAATTGGTAACTCACCCACACGGGGCAGGGACATTGAACTCTGTAGCAATGACTTCCAAAGGTTCTAAAGGAGCCTTTTTACTACGTGGTAAAGTGTAATACAACCTAAAGTCTAATCACACAACAGCCAGAGGAAAAACAAAACCCTAGGGAAGCTCTCAGGGAAGCCCCAGCTATTCAGACAGAAAAAAAAGGTGAATGCCTTCACTGGATCTGCAGAGAACTGTGATTTCACTAGGAACTGAATTATGCTGGAGCAAGAAGAAACAAACAAAATCAAAACTGGCAGCAAAATGGAAATCACCCCAAGCCCTTTCCCCAGGGTAATGTCATGTAACATGATGAACAAGGTGCAAACCCTGCATTTATCCTGCTCTCCTCGTGGAATATACAACCAAAAATAAGCTTCTGTAGAGGGACAGAAGAAAAAGCCAGTTGCTCATGTTCAAAAAGTGTTTCACTAACTGCAGAATGGATAAATTGGGGTCTCAGGAAGAGGGACTATCTTGAAAGGGGTCTTCCCTGAGTCTTCCTTGTTTTATGTGCAAAACCACCAAATAATTCCCCTCAGAGCTGGACTGAGAGAACAGAGAACATTGCAAATCATGATCCAGCTCTCCAAAAGACCACTTGGCTCAGAGTAACTGCATTAATCTCCCAGATCTGTAAATAATTTAAAACACACAGAAGCATTCAAATGACTTTATACTCCTTCTGCTTATCTGTGATATGACCTTTTATTGCAATTATGTATTTGGTTTTAGCACATAAGGGAATGAAAAACAGGTAAGATATCATGACTTATGTCACTTATCCCTCTAAAAGGACATATGTATTCATCAGTCTCCAGGGAAATATCTTGGTTCATCTGTATGAAAAAGAAAAAAAAATAACAAAACCACAACCAGAGAGGTAGCTAATACTATAACCAAGATGAATTTACACACTTTTTTGTCTTGCCTTCCTCCACTAGTACTTTTTTTCTCCTTTGGAATGTATTTATAATCCTCTTAATTACTTTCAAAAACAAGGAAGAAAGAAAATAAAAGTCCCAAGCATATCAGAAGGGACAAAAACCCCAACCAAGCAACACAGCAAAACAAAAAATAAGCTACCATTTCGGTACAGCAAGGCGTGTAAGATTTCTTTGTTTTCCAACCCAGAACACTCTGTTCTGAGGTTTGAGTTCCTCCTGTGGTGCTCCCTGCAAAACTATTCCAAGTGGCTTCACTACCCAAGTATTTCACATGGGAAAAAGGAAGAAAGATCTAGTGTTTAAGGCACATGATGGACAGGCAGTCTGGTTGGAATTACAAAATTCACATGTAAACTCCAGCAGACAACCTGGTCTAAACACATGACTAATCTTTAGCTACCAGGAGGCCTTCAACAAAAACAGAAATACAGTACCAAATTCCCCACTGGATTTTTTACAGCTGGGCAGTGTGGGAGTAAAATACTAGCAGTGTCAGGCATGAGTGGAGATCTTTTCTTTTTTGCCCCTGCACACACAGGTGTGAGTGACTGCATATGGGTGGCAGACTATGAGGAATCACATCAAGACATAATTATAATTTATCACGTATTAGACCTACCAGCCAACCCAACCACCCACTACACACCCACTAAGTGGAAGTCAAAAGTGCTTAGAAATAAAAAGGAGCAGAAAAAAAACCCCTGGGCTCTTTGTTCCAGAGCAGTTTCAAAGGTAGGATTTGGACAGCAAAGTAAGCACATTATATGCTTGCTAGTAACCTACCAATGAAAAACAAAAATGAAAATCCCTGAGGAATTAAAAATGCACCCCAAAATATCAACAACAGAATTAAAAAAAATAATCTAGATTTTAATTTTTGCACATCAGACAATGAGATGCTTCTGCAAACAGTACAGTAAAATAGAATAAAAAGCACAGTCTTTGTAGGCTGCATGACAGCTTCTTTTATTTGTACATGAAGCACGACGCCATTCAAGTGTGAGTCACTCTAATCACAAAAGATCCTCACGAAGCAACATGACAAACTGTTCTCCCAGGGGGACTGATTTAAAGCACATTTTCCAAATTTCAGGATTATCAGAGACTAAAGAAAGCTGAATTTTCTGAGCAGGAGTCAGCAGAAAGTTGCCCGTGGTAGCTTACTAATTTAAAGACAGGGCAAAAAAAGAGCAATAATGATTCACCCAAGAAAGTCTGTTAGTCATAAATTCTCTCTGCATTTTATCTTTTGCTGCCAGGACCAAGTTTAAAAAACAGGGAAAGAAGGAAAGAAAGAACATCATGTCCAAAACCTCACAGACTTTTCTACCTGTGCTCCTCTGGTATGTGGCATTCTTTCAGAAACTACAGTTCACACCTAGATTTTGAAGGAGGAATTTGTCCTTCAGCTTTAATGAGGATGCCAGAAAGGGTTCTCGTAAGATTTTGTTTTTATAGGAAAATCAAGTTGCCTTCACCCATTCATCCAGCACACAGTGCTTGTGTATTGCAGCACTGCTCCAGACCCAAGTTCTGCTTCCCAAAGCCATGAGATTGTGTGGCAACCTTTGGGATTTTGTTTTAAACGCATTTTCTAAGACAATCAAGATTACAGGAAAAAAAAAAAAAAGAAATAATGTCACTGCTAAACACCAGGAGTAGTTCCTGGTGTTTATATTTTACAGACTTGTGACCTTTGAGACATTTTTGGGTTTAGGATGTTCATTTAGGTCTTCTTTTGGGGGAAGACCCTTCTATTATCCACTACTATCTACTACCCTTCTACTATCTCCACTGTCTGCCAAACCTTGAATGAAACACTGGTAACCTTTCTCCAGCTGTTTCTTTCTTTTCTGTTTTAAGAACCTGCTCATCCTATTGGTAATGTAATTTTCCTACCTTCAGACACATTCAGTTCATGGTCAGTAAAACTTCTTCTAAGCTCTTTTAATGCCCTGTAAAGCTGATTTAATCTTGAAACTGAAAGCCAACAAACAACATGTGCTCATGCACCTTAAGAGCCAAGTTATTTAACATGAAAAAATTGCTTAATTTCTGGAAGATCACAGGAGTTTTACCCAGCTACCAAAACCAAACAACAGAAAATCCCAAACTCCAAACCTAAACACATTAAAGAAATGGAAGTTACACCTAAGTACCTCTGAAAAACATGACAGAACCTTTGTACTGTGCCAAAGGGTACGAGCAAAATAAGCAGCTTTTTGACTGAGCCAGAAAAGGCACCCACCCCCTTGTTTAATTATTACCTCTTTTGTGCCTTTCCTTAACAAGCAGAGATGGCTTTCAAGCTACTTTTGAAACATTAATTTCTTCTTCCCAGGCTGACACTACATTCCTTCCATGATAGGCATCTTATAATCTCTTGAAAGCTGCATGGAGCTCAACACAGTGAGAGAAGACAGAGGCCTCCTTGTCTGCTCTCTGTTCCAAAAATGAGCAGTTTATTAACACACCTGTTCCTGTGAGATACTAGGAAAGTACCTCAACATTTGTGGGGGTTTTTTTTGTTTGGTTGGTTTGTTTTTTTTTATTATTATTTTGTGTTTTTTGTTTGTTGTTTTTTTGTTTGTTTGGGTTTTTTCTTTTGTTTGTTTCTTTGTTTGTTTGGGTTTTTTTGTGTGTGTGTGTCAGAAACAAATTTTGCTCTTTTTCAAGATGTTAAAGTCTGGTTTTGCTTCTTAAGACACCTGTGGAATGTCTTTATCTAGAGTAGATCTCCCCTCAAATAATCCATCACCACCAAGACAGTAAATGTGTCTCTTTTGATCCAGAAACAGCAAGTCACTTGGAGCTCCTTTGTGGGTGAAAGGTATTGCTAAAATAAACATAAATTTCATCTTTCTTTCAAAAGGTAAAAGTTCTCTAGCACTCTGAATATTAATAAGTCTGAAAGTATTATGTGAGTGCATCATATAAATAAAATAAAATAAAAATACACCCAAATGTATTAACACCCTTCCTCCCTCCAAATTTTAGGATACTTGCTAGCCATCTGGGTAGGCACACAAAGATAGGAAACATTGAGTCTACCTCAGTATTCTCTGATGTTTGGGTTGGTAATGTGATTATAACTGTCATAGGGCCATAATGCACAGAAAACCATTCTGAAGACTCCCCCATTCACAGGCCTGGCTGTGTAAATGGCCTTATTTGTGTTGTTTCACTGTCTGAGTTAATTAGATTACTGCCTAACAAAGAGAAACTCACACTCTGAAGGGCAGATCAGGACATTACCACCTCATATCATGCCCTACTCCCAAATCCAGACTTCAGAGAGACTTTCAGAACATGAAAATTACATTTTCGTGCTATATCGTGAAAATGTGAGGGAAAACAAAAGGCCAATCTCCTCTCCACTGCCATGGGATGAGGTGAGCCACGTGTTGAGCAGAGCTGAGTGACTGTGGAGTAGTATCTGTAAAATTTTACCTGTGTGGTTTGAAAACTGGACAGAGTTCACCGTATCAACTTCAAATCCCAAAACCTGTAATAGAACACAGGGATACTTCTTTTACTAACAGAGCTTCATTAATACATTACCAGCGTCACAAAACACAAGGAAGTACTCTCAGTTTCCAGTGCATATTTAAAAATCTTGAAAGCTGAGTCAACAAACATGCAACATAAACAAACAGCAAAGTGCTTTACTACAGCAACCAACATGGAACAAAAGTGCCACTGGCAACAGCACCAGGAAAACAGAGCTCTGGATCCTCAGGCTGGAGTTCATCTGGGGATAAGGATGGATGGGCTGGTCCAGCAGCAATCACTGAAACCCTGAAGAGAACCTTTCTTGGCAAGAAAATATCTCTCAGGTACTAAATTAATGCAAAATATGGAGGGAGGATGCTGTTGGTATTCCAGAAAGCAAATTTTTTATAAAAGGAGGACAAAAGAATCTTAAAGGGAATCAATGCTACAAGCCATACTTGGATGTCACAATCAGTTTCTTAACAGCTAAAAATGAATAGAAAGAAATGCCAGAGAACTTATTTGGGGCATGATTGGGCAGAAAAGGGAGAAAGCTCTTAAAAACACAGAGTAAAAAAGGCCTAAAGCATGTTCCAAAAGCCACCTGGTACCTTGCATTACCAGCAATCCAAATATTAAAATATCCAAGAATTTGCTAATGCAATCAACATTCCTGTTGCCCGAAAATATATGAATATTATTATAAATTATATTATAAAAATAACAGCATTGAATCAGGAGAAGACTAATGAGGATTTTTAACCTCACAATACCTGCTTAATACAGGCATTGCTGGCCAAGCCATTTTTAACTCTCATGGAAGGAATTCTAATGCAAAAGTGACATTAACAGTCTGACGCTGAATATTTGTTTCCACATCCAGCTTTCTCTGAGTAAGAAATCTCTTCAAAAGACGAGCTGCTATGTATGGCTCAGTGAGTCATACTGGGAGATAAAAGGAATGATGCACCACTGTGTATGATCCTCTTTCAGGCAATTTGCTGGGAGGGGTGAGTGAAGAAACAAAGCTTTTTCAGTCACGTTTTTTTCACCGAGACTCACGACTCTCCCTTTTCAGCATGAAGGCAACCCCTTCACACACATTAAAAACCTCTGGGTGTATGTGCCAGACGTCAGGCTTTCCCTGTGCATGTACTTTCTCCGTGATAAGCCCCTTATTCCAATCCTTGTGCTGCTACAAGAAGGATGTATGTGCTGCGACAGATCACTCCTTCCTGCAGGTGCTACACTTCTGTCATTTCACAGCTCAGAGTCCACACAGGTCTTCACAGAATTCTTATTTCAGTATTTAATAAAGGTTTCTGTTCATTCCACCCCAGAAAGCAAATTAATCCTTTGATAATGACAGACAGAATGGAGGGTTGCCTCAACCTGTTCTAGTTCAAATTAACCCCAGCTTCTACTCCTTGCCTAGGTTCTTGTTTTACCTTGGTGGATTTTATTTTAAAGGCCCAGGAATTAAAAGGGGTGAGAACATGACCATACTGTAATGACCTTAACCTTGATGTTTGCACATGCTCTTCAAAGAAATAAATGATAATATGACCACCCTGTCACTTCCTTCAAATGTTTTGGCAACAATTGTGAATTAATCCATTTCAGATCACGTCTCTCCAACTATTTAATACCTGACATCACAGAACATGCTCACTGTGATTTACTAACTAATCAGGTTCACACAGGGCTTTAGGGAAGGAGAGCAGGCACAGCTGCTGAAGGGAGGGCAGTTCTACAACACAGGTAAGCACTGTCCCAGACGATGGCCACCAAAAAGAGCAGTCCTCCTCTGTCTCCACCAGCACTAGCTATCATCTGATTTCTAAACAAGCTTTTCTGTAGGATTAGGGATTTTTGGTTTGTTTTGGCCCGTTAATCTGCTTTAACCAGCAGAAGGGAAAATACAAGTGAGGCCACCTCTCCTGCAGACAGCCAGGTGCCTTAGCTTAGCTGTGCACTTGGTACTAAAGAAAATGCTTTGAATAGTTGATGAAAAGCCACAGACAACTCAAATTCTGCAAGGGAGCTGGATATTCTCACTTTTTTTCACTGGTGGAAGATAGGCTAAAAAGCCTTTAAAGGTCTCCAGAACAATCACTGGTGTTAGTTTACTCTGTCACAGTTTCTAATTTGCTCTGAAGTTTTTTTTCTTGAATAAACACATACGACTAAAATCTAACACACCTCATTCAAGCCTCAAAATAAGCCACAGTTACTCCAAAGCATTGCCTTTTATAAAGATTCTTATAAAAACAGAGGATTAAAATATACAAAATGTTATTTAAAAACTATGTACAGTTAAACTCCCTATTTAGTACTACCTTTGAAAGAAGACCAACAGATGTTAAGGCCTAGGCCAGTATAAAGTAGTAGAATAATCAAAAAAAATGTTGAAGTCATGTTAAGCCAGGTCATGCTTGCTACCAGGGAGAAGTCCATTGAAAAGTCTCATGGAATTTAGTCACCAGAAGAAGACCTGAAAACAGGGTATATTGTTGTGTTGAAAGCAGCTTTTGACAGCAATCACCTCTTCTGGGGCTGCAGAGAAAACTCTTTATTTTGGTTTGTGTAGTTCATTTTAACAACCAGATCATTTATAGGGGATAAGGAAATCTTTTCTCCTTCAATCAATGTTTAAAAACCAGTATTAGTAACTGTCATCCTTGCACAGCTAAAGGATTGCACACATCAGAGAGAGGTTCTGATGTACTGAATGATGAATACTTTCCCTGCTTACAAGGGAAGCTGTGTTCAAAAGATGCCTTGTTAAACCTTTTTAATATATGTAATTTAACTCCTTTTAATTCCTGGGGCAGAGCTAACTAAAAGAAGTGATTTTGAGGTTTGGATTTTTTTCCAATTAATTAAGAATTTCTACTCAAACCAGAGGTTAAATAAATCTTCGTTCTAAGTTAACTACCTAATTAGAAATACATGGGGTTTCTTATGCACAGACTTAGAAAACTGAGATAGAGTAAATGTGTTGAATCAGATAAACCATACTAGAAAACTAAGATAGAGTAAATGTATTGAATCAGATAAACAATATATAAAAAAAAGTCAGCCTCTCATATTTGCACACAAAAGAACATATGTCAGAAAATATACGCCTTTGGTTGAATATCAACATTTTTTTCTAATGTCATAAGCCAGTAAAAATCCACCTTTTCTTTGGAAAATTACTAGAAAGTAAAAATTCAAAAGAGGACTAAAGTCAATATATATAAACTTTCTTGCTTGTGTTCCTTGTACTTCTTTGTAAATAAACTGAGAAATTCACCTCACTTGGATTTTCATTATTCTGCTTATAGCAGAAGTGCCTTCAGAGCATATTTGATCAGTGTCAGGACTGAGCTTACTAAGAAATGCACAATAATACTTAATTTATTGCTTCTCTATACCATCTTGAAATAGTCCACACCCGTGCTACTTCCCCTGCTCCCTGCAGCAAGTGTCCTGTGGGGATATTCCTGCCTCTGGTTTTAGAAATGTAGGTGCCATCAGACACTCTGCAAGTGTCCAAGGGCTCCAGCTGCCAGGGATGCACATCACCTACGCTACAACCATCCCCTGATTTGGATGATCTGGTCTCCTGCAGGCCCTACAGCAGAGAACAATTCCAGGTTTCCACGCTCTCCCCCTCTGCTGTCATTCTGTGTAAGCATCATTAGCCCACAGGACTGCAAATCTTGGGCAAATCTAAAGCCATCACCAGTTTGGGTAAGGATGATAAGAGCTCTTCAAAGGAAAAAGATGACTAAGTTCGTCCCAAATCTCTCAGCCTCCAGTCTAAGTACGTGTCAAACACTGTTCTTCTTAAGACACAAATTAAAATTGCCTATATCACATCATACAGTGACATTTACTGCAATTGAAATCTCAGAGGAAAATGGGCAAATTTAATGTATTTTTTAAGTATCTTCGAGCAAGGAGGCAGAACTGTTAAACTTCTAAAATTAAATCACTAACCATCAAAACTGGAGGAGTCCTGTATTTGGAAGGCATGGCTGGCAGATGTGAATGACACATTTCAGAAAAATATTTGGAAGATTAAATCAAAATACACACACCAGAGCAGAATGCATTAGAAGAAACAGCCAGCATGAAGCACACGTGCCAACATTATGTTTGAGATGAAGTTGGGCTGAGCTCTTCATCACAAATAACTGAAGGAAAGGGACAAACATCATCCAGTTCTTCCCACAGTGCAGACAGTGCTATCCCAGCCTTGTAAAGAGAAGGTGCATCACCTGGGCAGGCACCTGGGCTAGAGAATTATCTGAATGCACCTCTCCAAACTAGCAAATGTTCAAGGGAAAAATCAACACAACAGAAAGGAAGAGACTTCAGAATACGCTGACAACCTCTAAGTGTCGGCTCTTTTTTGAAAACAGGACCAACCATTTTTATCTAAAAGGACAGAAGAATTTAAACTTAAGCCACAAATAAAAAGCCAAGAAATGGGTCCCCTTCAGGATTCAAACTTTACATGTGATACCAGTTGTTTTACTAGAAGAACAACCTAATGATCCAGACAGACAGAATATGTCTTAAGTTGGGCAAGTTACATAAATAGCATGATCTCAGTTAGGGTTCACCTCTAATAATGCAACTCTTTGGACTCTGCCACTGTGTTACCACACTAATTAGAGCTTTGTTTAAAATTTACAGCCTCTCTTCCTTCCAGAAAACATCTCAATATACAAACACTGAAACAAACCAGTAGCTAAGCAATAGAGAAATGAACAGGGAGACTCTGAAGCAAGTGCAACATCTCAAATCCAGGTTTAATGATTGCTAAGCTTTATGTTTATATTTGTGTAATCTACATTATGTACCAATGGTCTCGAGATAAATAAAAGTACTCATTTGTACCTCCTAATACTATTTGGTATCTGATTGTTAACACCACTTGAGACAGAAAACTGTTCACTTCAAAGATTAGCTCTGCCTTAGGGTAAATATTAATATAAATTCTCATTTAATAATTTTATTTACTTTGAAAATTTGAAAAGCTATTATTGAACTGCTCCTGTTTAACATTTGCATTGCAGCTTTACTATGCTCCTGCAGGGGAAAAAAGGTAAATTTTCAAAAGTATCACACACTTTATAGTACTCAAGAAATTCTTTTTCCTTGCTTGGATGCAGTTTAGGGAGGTGTCAAAGGGGGGAAAGGTGTTTGGGGTTTTTTTAGAAAAATAACCAAATAAGTATCTTATATCTCCTAAGTGGGTGAGAAAAACTGTCACTGTGATTACAGGAATTTCTGAACTGAACTTTTATTGGTTTCCTGGGTACTAAACATTAGAAACAAACAAAAATCCCAGCTGCCATTGCATTATCTGTACATATGTAGAGAAAAGAGGTTTAGAGGGGGCTGAGAGAGATGCTATGGAATTACTGTCCTTGCAGGTTTTCAAGACCCGTGAGGACAAAGCCCTGAGCAGCCTGAGCTGAACTTAGTGCTGCCCAATCTTTGAGCCAAAAGCTGGACTGGGACTTCAGGAGGTCCCCTCCAGCCTGGGTCACCCCATCATCAGTGATACCATGACATACATAAAGCTCAACTTTACCCACTGTAGATTTCCACGTGTAGAATCACACAAAATATCACCACCTGTGCCACCCTAAAGTTGTGGTTCTAAGGTTAAATCCTGGTGGTAGGGTATGTTTACACTACTAACTATGCCAGCTTTGACAGTAAAGATAATAAGTCCTTTGCTCTTAAATGACCAGTGGACCGATTTAAACGGAATGTTTTAATTTGTATTTAATTTAGGCAACCTTAGAGAACAATGACCTAGTTCTGCAAGAATGAAATTCAATTAAAAACACCTCTCTATTCTACAACATGGCCAGTACATATTGCCCTCTCTGGGCACTGGTTTTGTGCCTCTAGCAGCATTTTCATTTTAAGGTTTGAAACTAAAACCACAAAGCAGTACTGCAGCTTAGGTTAGAGGAAAAATCTGGAATAAGTAAAAGGCAGAGTGGAAAAAAAAAAAAAGGCAATGTAAGGAAACAAAAAGGTTGTATAAAACCAGACTGTGTAAACTACATACACGTTTCTTCCATAGTATTTATGTTCCTGATACATGTTCACAGGTTGCTATCTATATTTCATGGAATAAAGCCAAGACCTCCATCCAAACCCTCCAGTTCCTTCAAAGTTCTTAATTTTAGAAAATGTTAGCTTCACCATACCAGAACACATCAAAAACAATTTTCTCAGCTGAGTCCCCAAAGTAGATCACAAATCCATGGAAAGCATCAGAGGCTGAAGCTGGAAATTAAGCTCAGCCAGTCTTTCATATAAATTCTTTTATTGTGAACACAAGGTACCTTCTTTCCTGTATGCATAATTAGAACTTCACATTCAGATCTGAGCTACAAATGTCCCACAGGTGAAAATCTTGCTATATCGTTTGTTTGTTTGCATGTCTAAAAGGTAGATTTATCTCCAAGGGAAAAGCAGTTTGACAAGAAAAGGGCACTGTCTAAGAAGGAAAAAGATTGTGCTAACCAGGAGAAGAAAACTTGAGATTCCACTTTTGGAAGGAGGATTTGACTGTCATGCATCTCACTCTTCCCGAAATAAATGCAGCCTTGTATTATAACACTTCGTATTTCTTCTGTTTTGTAGCAAGATACTCACTTTGTAAGTAAAACTTTCATGGAAAAAGGATGATTCTGTTTCTAATTAATATTCAGATATGAACCATCCAAGCCAGGATGAATGTGGAACCATGAATGAACCATGTCCTGTCCTTTGTGCCAACAGATGGTAATAGACTGACGAGTTAGAGCAAAGTAGCAGTAAATATTTAAAAAACCAAGAAGGTTAAGTGAAACAAGTGAATCAAAACCACCCAGACAGACCTTAAAAAGTCAACACAGTGAATTCTGTGCAGAATCCAAAACAAGGATTCGGGTATGTAAACTCAACTGTGCTACTGATTTGTTTTCCTTTATTGGGCAAGATCAACATGCAAATATATTTTCAAAAACAACCATTAATTTCAGCTGCTTTCCTTCTCCGTTACTAAACTGTTATGCATGGGAATGGTTCATGAAGTCAGGAAATCCAGGCAGATTAGAAGTGATAGTCAGGCTTATCTTTATTGCAACTTGCTCAGATGCTGACGTACACCCCACTGAAACCTCCCTCTGAACTCTAGAGTGAATCCCTCTACAGACAAATATGTCCTTCAGGAGAATGTGAGCAGCAAAGAACCATGACAGATATTAGGATGTTGTTTTAAATCAGTTCTAAAAGACTATACTACCCTCAAACCTTTTCAGTGTATGCATTTCATTCTCCTGGTAAAAACAAGCAGTTATGCTATGGAAAGATTTCTCACAGAGCTGCACTCGTGATCAAGATATGGAAGTTCTAAAGCACAAGGATCACAGAGTGGGTCAGACTGAAAAGGACCACAGTGGGTCATCTGGTCCCACCTCCCTGCTCATGCAGGGTCATCCCAGAGCACATGGCACAGGATTGTGTCCAGAGGGTTCTGGAATATCTCCAGTGAGGGAGACTCCACACCCTCTCTGGACAGTCTGTTCAGTGCTCGGTCACTGCACAGCAAAGAAGTTCTTCCTCCTGTCCAGGTGGAACTTCCTGGGCATCAGTTCCTGCCTGTTCCTCTTGTCCCATTGCTGAGAAGAGCCTGGTCCCTCCTCTGCCCCCTCCCTGCAGACCCTACAGACCTGGGGGAGGTCCCCTCTCAGTGTCTCCTCTGGAGGCTGAACAGCCCCAGCTCCCTCAGCCTTTCCTCATAAGAGAGGTGCTCCAGTCCCTTAATCATCTTGTGAAGTTGTGTTTAATTTTCAAATATGGTAGCACATGACAAGCCACAAGGCTCTACAGAAAGAAAAAAAAGTCCTCAGTTTCGAGAGTCAGTCAAATTTTCCAAGCAGTGAGGAAGTGCTTTGATTTGTGTCACTTAAAGCACACAGCAGCATTTTAAAAAATAAATGAGTACTTAAGAGCAAACCCTGCATCTCAAATATATACATGCAAAATACAAATATATCCCCTCACACCATTTTTTTATTAAGACCATGCGAGGCCTATCCCAACAAATATCCTATGACTGTCAATTTTAATTAATGAATACTTCATAATTGCTTAATCAGAGTCTTATTCCTCTGCCTCCACAAATATAGTTAACATAAGCAAATTCAGCAACAAGGTGCACTGGCATAAGGCACTTGAATAAACACATCTGGGGAAAAAAAAGAAGTTAATAGTAGACAGCAAACTAACAGAGAGGGATTGGTGCCCCATGCAAGGGGAAAGCATCTAAAAATATCAACCAGCAGCTCACCAGGACCACAAAGTCTGTACTGAAAGCAAAACAGGCTGGCTCAGGGCTGCAAAGGCACATCTGGTTAACTCCAGAGGGCCTTATCTGAGAGGTTGTGATGGCAACACAAAACCAGTCGAAGGCTTGAAGAGCCCCACTACATGATCCTGTATTTTCTTCAGAGGACCTCCCTCCTCATCCACATTTAGATCACAGCTGGCTTTATTGCTATTAACAGGACACACATATGGTAGGCCCTACATCAGCTAGAAAATTACTCTTATAGCAACGTAACACTGACAGATGCCTCAGTCAGAATACAAATTTTTATAGCACAAAGACATATATAAACCAAAGGGGTTACAGATAATAAATCAGACACAATTTATGAGGCATTTTCAAGAAATCTTGTGGTAAGACCCAAAATTGCTGACTCTGAGCAGAGCATGTATACAATTCACAAACTGAATAAGCTGGAATTCCTGTATTTGTCTAAAAAAATAACTGTATCACATAAATCAAACTCATTCTATTCCTTCCAATTTTATATATATATATTAAACCCAAGCTTAATTGAAAGTCATTAATAGAATTAACTTTACTGTTAAAATTACCCCGTCAAATGAGGTAATTGAGGTTTGGGGGTTTTTTTGCTAGGTAATAGCAGCAATACTTTCCAATAAGGAAGTCTCCATGTCAGGCCATGAAACACTCTATGTATCCATTGTATTACAAGCTGTTTGCATTAATGTACTACAATTTGGAACTTTATCTCATCACTGTAGTTCCAGTGAACACCACTGCTCCACTGTATTCCTCTGGACACGACAAAGAAACATATTTCAAAAGGCTGAATTTCTGTAATCAAACTAATTTGGAACGGGAGAAAAATTTCCCAGTTGCAGCTTGCACTTCTCACCGTGTGCCAGCTCTTTCACTTTAATTGCAACTCCTTCCATTTGCTGCTGAACTGAAAAACATACATTGTACTGGGTGCAGAAAATTAGAACACAAATTCAATTTGAGAAAAAGGAACTTGGGAAAAAGAAAAGGCATGTCCTGACAATTAGTGAAGCAGGCATAATTGCTGGCGTGGGTTGATAAACTGAACTGAAACTGCTATTGACTAACCCAATCTCTTTTTTCTCTTTCTGAGCTTTTAATAAACCATACCAAGTAGCTGAAGAGAACTCAGTATACATAATACAGCTGTATCTTAGTGCAGCATTTGACAAGGCACTGCAAAGAAAAATCATTAAGATATTGGGGATATTGTGCCAGGATAAAAATACTGGAGCAAATAAACTAGGAACGGGGATGCTGGACATACTGTTGGTGATTCATTAATCCAGAGTCAGGTGCCAAACAGACCACTTCAAATTCTGAGGTTAGAAATAGACAATTACAAAGCATACAATAAAATCATACACCAGATGACCTTGAGAAAAGGGCACCACAGTGTAAGAAGGATATTAAGCTATTAGAGAGCGTCAAAAGGAGGGCTATGAGGATGGTGAAGGGTCTGGAGGGGAAGCCGTGTGAGGAGCAGCTGAGGGAACTGGGGTTGTTCAGCCCTGAGGAGACTGAGGGGAGACCTTACTGCAGTTACACCTTCCTCGGGAGGGGAAGAGGAGGGGCAGGCACTGAGCTCTGCTCTGTGAGGACCAGGGACAGGACACAATGGAATGGCCTGAAGTTGCCTCAGGGGGGTTTAGGTTGGATATTACAGAAAGGTTCTTCACCCAGAGGGTGACTGGGCACTGGAACAGGCTCCCCAGGGAACTGGTCCCAGCCCCAGGCCTGACAGAGCTCAAGAAGAGTTTGGACAATACTCTCAGGCACATGGTGGGATTCTTGGGATGTCCTATGCAGGGCCAGGAGTTGGACTTTGACAATGCTTCCAACTCAGGATATTCTATGATTTTACATGAGAAGAAGCCAAGTGGGGAGGAGACTGGGGTGTTTCATACATGCTGCAGCCACATTGCTTTGATGCTTCTTTGTTCCTCCAGGGCCAGTTCTCAGGTCCCAAACCAACTAGTCCCAAATCAGCAAAACCAGGACAAGATGATCACCTCAGGTAGCGTAATGCCTGTTTCTTGAGTGACATTCCCTTTTCATCTTTGATCAACCCCATACCCATTTTCAGGATTTCCAAGCTGGCTTCAGCACTAGACACCACAGAGGACATATTAAAGACTGAAGCAGAAAACAAGTGCCTCTCTCTTCTGTCAGAGCAGACTGCAATTTTTGTCAAAGTGCTCTGGCAAAATTGGGACTCACGGAGAATTTGCAGATGGGCTGATCTAGCTGTAATGTCGTGACCATCTGAACAGAAAAAACTAGAACAGCCTGAGACTGCAGTGAATATGTTCTCAAATAGTTTATTTCTTGACTTTTCTGAAAAGGCTTGCAATTTAAGTACTTATCTGAAAAATAATCAGGTCAAATTCAAGATTATCTGAGAGTGCCTTAAAGATGCTCTTCCAAATAAGCTTTGGAGACACAGGAATGTTTCAGAGCCCATACCACCAGGTCACTCAGTTTTACTTTGCACCTGGGCAGTCTGATTGGTATGCACTGCTAACCATTTAATGCAAACTAAGAAGATGACATAAAGTATATGTGTTTATCAAAATTCCCTCTAAGCCATTTTGTTCAGCACTAAGAAATTCCTTGTTTTTCCACAGGCTACTCAAACAAACCGCCTCTTGTGCCTGCAAGACACACATGCTCTTCCAGCATTATTCCCTGCACCACAACAGTTTTGTTCAGGAGAGACCCGACTGTAGAGTCAAAAGATTTGTGGTATAGCTGCTCTATTGACCTTCCTATGGGCAGGAGGCCATTCCTGCCATCTGGGGTGGGATCAAGTGATGGATCTGCAGGACACCAATTTAGGAAGACTAAGGCGAGTGAAAGACAAGGAGTAACAGCTTCTGCTTCCCCCTTCATTCTTCCCACTAAAGGACAAACATAAAACCAGGAGAATGAGGTGGTGCTGTGGGAGTCTGTCTGCCTTCCACCTAGGAAATACGTTTCACCCCCATCCTGAGAGCGTTTGCTGTCAGGCAAAAGTGACTTCAGACACTGATTTCAGATGGAGAAGTTGCAGTTCACAAATTCTTCTGAAGAGTTATAAAATCTGCAGGCTCGCCACGGATTTCAGATTCGTCATCTTCATGTTTCTTCCTTCTACACTTGGATGTAATTTGACAAAAACACCATACTGTCACTGCAAACTCTGCCAGCTGGAATCCTACAGTGCTACACGAGGAAGTTTACAAACACTGATTAGAAGAGGCAGACATAGCAGCGATAGGTCCAACAGGCATGGAATTAATCTACTTTTATTTTAGTGAATGAAATGGGGGGCAGGATCCCACAACACATTCTTTTCCTCTGATTTTTATTTTACTTTTAGTCCTGCTGTTCATATTGTGGCTAGATAGGTCCCTCTAACCACCAGTTCATTAGCAAGATGTGGCAGGAACGTTTTGTACATCTCAGGTGGAGTCATCCTACAGGAGAGAGATTTGTCTTATCCAGCACATGGGCTTTATTTGGACTTCTTAGGTAGACTATTGAATAGATTCCACTCTGCTACCAATGGTAAACTGTACAATAACAGATACTTGTAAAAACAGAAACAGGTCCCTGAAAGAGGTGACACATTATGTAAAGATCACAACAAGGCCACCACAGGGAAAGAATGAAGCTTCTAGAGAACACATAGATGTCTCACCAATTCCTTCAGAATAAGCAGATGTCTTAGATAACAGCACACTTTGAGGAATGATTTCTTCAGCAGGTGCCAGGTGCAGGAGCCTGAGGCTTGCTCCTGGTCTGGCACCTCAGTCGTGCCAAAAGAGCTGTGTGTGGGGCTGTACTAGGGAACTGGGTGAGGAAACCAGCTCCCAAAATAAACACACATTTTCTCCTTTTCTCTCTTTGTCAAGTCCTTAATAAACCTGGAATGCTTCTCAGAGCCATTTACCACATGGCCTCACAAAATGACTTTCCTTGGAGCATGGAAGTGGACACAAAACAGTGCAGGTGGAAGGACCAGCTGTCAGTGGTAAGGACAGAGCAAGTGTTTCTCAATCTGGCATCTCCACTGAAACCAGCAGATTGTTAAACTACACCCCAGAGCACAGGAGACAATATAAAACTTCTCAAATTTAAAAACTAAGTTTAAACAAGCATTGTTTTGGTTGTTGCATGACTGAGTAGAGGCACAATGTTACTGCCATTAACTACAGTGAGAACAGAAACAACTGCCCCCAAAATAAAGCTACAGGCGGTATTTATCTACAAAAGGAATGAGCTGTGACACAGGTTGTAGCTTGTGCTGGTCCACAAACAGAAAAAACAAACAACTACTCTGCTGCAGGAAATACTGTCCCTGCTGGCCTCAGTTTTAATTGTTTTTTAAACTTGTTTTTTCATCTTTAGCTACTCAGAATGTCTGATGGTTTCCACACGTAATGTGGTGCCCAGTCCTGTGAGACAGGGGCTGTATCCTGCCAAAACACTGAAAATAACCACAGTGAAGAGCTAGGTGGATGGAAAAATGGGTTTTCCATCAGCCTAACGGTGCTTAGTAGTACTCATCACCCAAAGCAAATACCACAAACAGATTTATAAAAAATATGTATATTTAAATTGATTAGATTTAGGCTCAACTTTACTAAATACATGACCAGAAGCTCTGGTGTATAATTCTTCAAAAACAGTATCAAATTTTGAGAATTTAGCCAACATTTTTTTTCTGTTATAACTTCTTTTTGCTTAGAGAAGATGGGGACAGAATTACCATGTATAGCAGACATGATGAAACATGGTAGAATTCAGGAAGATATCAAGTAATTTAGTGTTAACAATAAAGCAGAGAACTATTAAGGGGAGTATGAAAGATAACACACTTGGCTTTATGGGCTGTCAATCTGGCAAGAGAAAAAATGTTGCTGTATTCACTGTGGGATAGACCAGAACTTCACTTCCTTGGCAGTTTCCAGTAAGATGACCCAATGAATGCTGTTCCTGAAGACTTGTCACGGATTGCTCCCTTCAACTCATTAATGTCATTGATAGCTGTGTCATCCTTGCTTCACATTTACACACACATCCTCTTCTGGGAGGTAAAACGTGACTGGACCCCTCAGTGGAGAGAACTGGAACAGCTGTGATCAGACTGGAAAGGTTCTTCAGGTCAGGAAAACCACTTACTGCTGTTTTTGGGAACCACTGCCTCCACAGATCAGAAAGCAGCTCTCTCCAGCTTTTGCTTTGCCACAGGGGAGAGACTTTCCATTTTCCAGTGTGTGCTCCAGCACCCCCTCAATCCCACACATCCAGCTGGCAAGAGGTGCTCTGCATTCCCAAGACAACCAAGTTAAATCACCATGGAAGGATTTCTACTCGGCCCAAACTAGTCCATATGCTCAAAATTTACAGAGGATGACAGAGGGTGAAGCGAGGTTTGTTTTGTTTTTAAATGAACCACCTAAAAGGTTTTGGTATCGCAGTTCTCTCACCTGTTCTGTGGATAATTGTTCCAGATGTTAAGGGAACTGGAGCTCAGAGGTGTCATGGATGAATTAGTACCAAAAAATTCGAGTTCTCAACAAAGGCTTGAAAAAATTTCAGGTAGTTCAGCCCAGTAATATTTTTTTAGCTACAGCACAACATGATGAACTAGTCTGGCTTCTGCTGGGGCTCATATTATCTATCAACACAGACCTCCTTGGCATGTTTCAACCATTGTGCTCATCATTTTTTCTCCCCTGTATATATTACTATGGAGCTGCACAGTCTATCACATATAGTAATTTCAGAAGAATGGACATTTTATGTTCCAGGACTAATGTCCAGCTCCTCACATTAATTTGCTTCACCAACTCCAGCCTGTTTTCCATACAACACAAGCAACTCAAGTGGAACTTCCACTTGCATGTTTTCAGCCTAAAGAGGCTAAAAATACCTGCCTGGTATGTGCTCAGTCAGCCATGGATAATGCTGTATCCCTTATCTAAAATGACTAAATATGCTTTTCAAGGAAGGGTGACCATCATTTTTTGGATATATATAGAAAAAGTGAAAAGTAAAAAACAACATTTGACTTAAAGGGAGATTTTGGAGAACTATCAGTGGCTTTGTCTGTCCCCTATTTTTCTCAGGTGTACCTTTGCACAATCCTCATATATGTAATTAAAGACACATTTTATTATTTCAAATTATGCTTTTATTTTTAATACATTTTAGTACATATTAATATGAAATTCACTTGAAGCTTTTTTTCCCCAAAAAAATCTGATCCCTATTGTCTCTTTTATCTCTCCTTGTTTGTTAATAGACAAAAAAAATATTCTCCCAACTGGAGAATATCTCATCTGGAGCAGAAAAAAAAAAATCTAAGACTTAAAGATAGAAAATAAGGCCATCCCTAATATGAAAATGCCTTAAGCAAGTAAACACTTGCTACTGAGTCCCTGAGTACATTATATTCTCCACACAAACAGTGCAAATCCACCTTTAGGCAAGGTTTTCCAGTCTTTTAATAAGATTTGCAATTTCTTGACAACTCATTTTTTTCCCCCAAAGACAGTGGGTGAATCAGGGTAAAGCATTTTTGCTTGCTCTGAAATCAAATATTTGCACATACCTCTAGACACCAAATGGAATACTCCTTAATCTTTTCACTTTGCTGTGTTATGGTAGACAAAAAGACTACATTTGTGTCAAAAAAAAAGCACTACTCTGTGTTCACTACATGTCACTACACACTCTCCAGTGTAACTATCACGTCAAGTAGCACCATATGCATCTGTACAGCTCAAATTTTCACAATGTACTATGAAAAAGTTAGCAAATGATCATAATCATCAACCACTGTAAACATTGATCATCACCTTTTTAAAAAGCCCAAAATGCCAACTGGTCAACTGGCCCCATACACACACTGCAAAGTAACTTTTAATGCATCTTAAGATGCTTTTTGCAGCTCTTCAACTGTTCTATACAATCAGCATTTCTGTATTTTCATGACTGCATTTTTTGTATTTTCATGACAAAGGCTTATTTAACAAGTTGCCACTACCAAGTGTCTTGCAGGAACAGTTATGAATCCTACAGTCACACACTCAGACTTGACCTTGGATGAGGATGGTTCAGTCAGTCTGGCTCTCTGTTTATTAGAGACTCTGCTCAGTCATTCAGAGTCCACAGCACATCTGCAGTCCCAGCTGCACGTCTTTTAGGCAGGTTGAAATTACTCTAATTTTTCAAACTGATTATTTTGCATTAGTAGCTGAAAAGATTCCATTAAAAGTTCGAAGAGAAATTTGAGGCCTCTTTTAGTTTAGAGTTCTGCACAAACATAAACTCCTACTATTACATAAAAGTGAGACCTCAGAAGCCTCAGTCTCGTCTGTCTCCAAGCAATATTAAGGGCTGAAAGCAACACACACCCCCTTTCTTTTTTTTTTAATTGTCTTTTGAGGAATAATCTACTTTCTTGTCCTCAGTCCTATCCCACTTGCCTTGGCTTCCAGCTTCCCATGTAGGTGGAAAGTCCATCTCCTCCAATCTTCTCAAAGAAGTTCAAAGTTCTCACCTGAGCTCGCAGACAGCCAGAGCCATCCTTCCTTCACAGGTGGGTTAATCTGGACAAACACTTCTGGAAAGTTCTGGTAAAGCCTTTCCCTAGAAATCCAGACTGCCAGGTGGAGAACCACCTTGTAAGGACCTTCTGGATTACAAGTCTTTTTTGGGACTTCACCTCGAGCAAGGTATTCACTGGTATTCATTTTGTAGCTACATGTACTGACATCCACATAATAAGTAAATGCTGTTTATACAGCTATGAACAAACCTTCCCAGAGGGGTCCTGATTTTTTTTTTTAATGTTTTTGTTTGGGTGGGGTTTTGTTTTGTTTTGTTTTAATTCATCCACCCCTTATTTACCTTTCCTAAAAGAACAAAAACAAAGGTAAGGAAAAAAACCATGCTTCTGCAAGCTTCATTTGAAGTTCGATTTTAGAGCAATAATTCCTGTTTCAGATATGTAATTTAGGACAATCTTTGGCTATTACAAAGAGAAAATACATTCTTTTATCTTTGTATTTACTTTTTGTTTAAGGTTAGGCTTTTTCAGCCTTTGATCTGTAACAAAAATAAGGGCTACCCAGTAGGAGCATTTCTTATTGTTACTCTGAAAAGACTTTTGATTGATTCATCCTTCTTCTGACTCATGTTATTAACACAATAGAAGCTGGGTTTGAAAAACAGAAAAAGCAATCATTTTGTTTAAGAGATACACTTTATCTTTCTGCAAAATACTTAATCCATTTTACTACTCTGTTCAACAAAATAAATTTAAAAAAATCTTAGAACTTTTTTGCGAAGGCAGCAGATGATTAGCAAAGATCTACTGATACTGGTTTTGCTCTCAGCATATGAAAGTAAATTATAATCTCTTGGCTGGATAGTGCAGTTCAAGACTATCTGTAAATATCAAAGAAATTATAGTCTGAGCTGACCTAAGTCGTTTTCCCATGTTTTATTTTACAATTAAGAAAGAGATAAAAATGTAGACTTAAGGTTTTCTTTGGAGAAGATAATTACTGAGAACTAGCCTAAGACTGAGATTCATCTGCCCTTATTAATACCCGGACAACTATTTCCATTTAGCAGGTAAAAAAATATTCAAAATAAAATAAAATAATTTAACAGATTTCAAAAGGTCATTTTATCCTGTATTGTAGAAACTGTTTATGGTGTTGTTCTACAGTTCAGAACAGGCAATTTCACTCTCCAGACCCAAATAGTTGAGGGTATTTGTCCATGCTTTTAGCTCCATCTTCAAGGTAATCAGATATAAAAGGAAGTCAAGATTTAAATACTCAAAACAGAGACATGGTTTTCTCAAATTCTGAGTGTTAAGGCAAACAAAAAAAAAAAAAAATCAACAAAACATATTCATGTTCCATTGCCATTATCAGTAAGAACAGGAAGTACAGAACTCTCTAGATCTCACCGTTACCAAGACATAAAATCAGAGATCAACATTCTCTGGCTTGCAGACAGGGGTATAAACTAGTCCAGTGGCAAACAAATGTCCAGTGCCCAAGTAAAACTGTCTCAGACTTTCTCCTGCCTCTTCCTTATACTTTCAAAACTCTTTCTTGGAAGCTCATGGAGGCCCCACGAACATACAGACTGACACACTCATTCCCAAGAGCTGATATAATGATGGGTGAGGTACATGAATCTTAAATTCATCCACCTACCAAAATTTTCCTGATGGTCAGAATGAAAAGTACCTCTGCAGAACACAAATCAGCCTGTCCTTGTGTATTCTCTGTGGTTTGAGGAGGACTGTAACTCTCTGTTTTCCAGTACTGCTCCATTTTTACTTACTGCCACATTCTATCTATCTAGAAGGTGAGGCAGGAAAGGTAACCTAAAATTATATTTAAAATTAACAAATAAGAGGTGACTCTAAGGAAGAAACCACATATTATAAAAGTAATGTTGAACGGCATGGTGAAAACATACATTTTTATTTTATATCATAAAAACTAGGACAACTCTTAGTCAAGTAGAAGAAACATTTTTTGGTGTTTTAAAAGAATTTATCTGACTAACAGTGGAAACCCCCCAAGTTAATGTACAACCTACTGCTCTTCCTCTCTTAAATGCTGGATAATCCTGAACCACTTCCTGATACCAGAAGCTGCTCAGGTTATATGACTGAGAAATAACTAATGACTGGCTTAAAAATTATTCTGAACCACCTTCAGAACTTTTTTAAGAGATAGTTAAACCATGCAAGCAAAAACTATTTAAATTCTTGACAAGGCAGAATTCAAAGCAGAGGTGAGGACAGTTCATTTTCTGGCAACCCCAGGTGTACATTTCCTCTATGACCTATTAGTTAATCTAGATTCTCCAATTACTTAAATGTACTTCAACCTGAAATGGTGTAAAGGGTTCTAACATTTCCCATTCAGACTATTACTTTCATTATTGCAGCTGCTCTAATATATAACTCTTGTTTTGCTGTGTTTGCCATATAGAAAGTGTTTACCATAAACTCCACAGAGGAAGTCTTTCCACATACCTCCTTTTAAAATACTTTAGCTTTTAGTGTAATGGAATTCTGACAAAACCAACTGGTTAAAAAAAAAAAAAAGACATTAAGGAATTCTCTGCTGTGCAAATTGCTGGCTATTGCTAATAAATAATAATGTCACAGATTTCCACCAAAGAATGAGCCATTTACACACGACTGATGCTTTTGCAGAAGTCTGCAAACAGCAGATGAAACCATGTCTGGTTTTCTATTTGGATGCTGCTGTCCAAATACAGATTCCTGAACTGTTGTGTCAGGATTTCACCCCATCAGGCCTCACAAGCACATAGACACACATCATGCCTTGCAAACTCAATACTGGTGAGCTCAGAAGGAAGCCTCACTTAACCTTTATTGGTTCAGAATACCAAAATAAAAAAAAGAAAATGGGAAATAAGCATGCCACACTTGCCCCCATCCTCAAGAACAGCACCAGGTACCTTTATCTACATATAAAAAAAAATAAAAGAGAAAGACTCAGGTTTGTAATTCCTTTCCTTGTTTCAAGAAAACATAAAAAAAAGGGGAAAGTTTCACTTGATGGCACCTTGCTACATCTGATCTTCTAGCAAAACAAGGGTTTACATAACTTTCCAGCGTGCACAACTTCATTAAGGGTTGCCTGCATAGGATTTTCAAGTGCAGCCTTTAGTAGTAGATTGGCTGTGCCTCAAGTGAATTTCTTTTCCACCCACCCCAGATACTTCTTATGCTGTACTCTGAGGAATTTTACTGCCTCCTAAACACAAGCCAGCTACAACATCAATAGGATTTTTTAAACTCTGGTAGTATTTTATACTATCACAGTCAAGGAGCTAAAGACACTTTACTGGAACCCATTTGCCAAGTCATATGGGTCACCCACACAGAGGCTCATATGTCACAGAAAGGTTGAGTTACAGAAAAGTAGAGAGAACCTTGGACAGAGAATTAAAATGGAGACAACAGTTGGAGACCGGAGATTTCTGGAACAAGTATTACTGTGTGCTCTTCTGCTACACAGAAATAGAAGGGGGAAGTACAATTTCAGGATCACTCTGTTAGGAAAGAAGGGACACTTGTCCTGTAGATCATGACAACCTTTCAAGCCCGGGGCTCCACATACACAGATTTTTCCACAATACTCAGATTACAAATATACATCACCCTTCACCAGGTACTAATTTTCAAGAGACTTAGTTACACTATAACTGGGTGGTGACACCGGGGTGTGACACTGGCTTGCTGCAGGCCTGGCCTCACGTGCATCGTTTACGAGAGTACACCATGTCTCCTGTCTCGTCAAGTGAGTTACACCATCGTTTGTTAAGCATGTACCAAGACAACCAATGTCACAACACACCGTGTTCTGGCAGTGAGGTTCTTAGAGAGCTTCCTAGGGACACACGCCCTCAAGGAACAAAGACCTCCAGATGGCGAAGGCCCCAAATTAGCCCTTTAGGATACAGACCCTTCACAGGAGCCAACAGTGCGATCTGCAAAGGCTCACCCAGTGTTTTCCCACCACCAGCCAGGTCCAAGAAAGCACCTCCGAAGCCAGCACATGACAGCCATGAAGGCCGAGATCCAATTACACCCTCCAGCCCTGGGCCAGTTCCTCTGGCACAGCCAAGTCCTTGCACTCCACCACAGCCTCCCAAGACCCTCAGAAATCCAGGGGTGCCGTCCCACCCCGCCTCCAAGGAGTAACGGGGCTGAGCTCTGTGCCAGCACAAGGACACCGGTGCCCCCAGACCCCGGCGCGGGACACCGCGACCACCGTCCCTGAAGGGGCAGGAGCCCGGGCTGGATGCGCCTGCGGTCCCGCCTCTGCCCCACCGTGAGCCGAGCAAAGCCACCGGCACCACCGCCTCCCCTGCTAATCCCGCTCGCCGTGCCACGGCACGGAGCAGGACCTGCGTTAACGGGAGCGCGGCCGCAGCGGCCGCGGGGTG